>NW_008329362.1:765200-786489 GCF_000622305.1 Nannospalax galili
TTTTTTGTCTTTTTGAGACAGGGTCTCCTTGTAGCCCTAGCTGGCCTGGATTCGCTATGGAGACCAGGCTGGTCTCGAACTCACAGAGATCTGCCTGCCTTTGGCTCCTGAGTGCTGGGATTAAAGGCGTGCACCACCATGCCTGGCCTATGTATTTTACTTTAAAATTTTCTATTTTATTATTTTTATTTTATGTGTATGAGGGTATTCTCTGCATGTATGCAACTGCACCCATGTCATGCAATGCCCACAGAGGTCAGAAGAGGGTGTCACATTCCCTGGAAATGGTGTTACTGGTGGCTGTTAGCTGCCATATGGGTACTAGGATTCAAATCCAGGTTCTCTGTAAGAATAGCCAGTGCTCTTAACCACTAAGCCATCCCTCCAGCCTTAGATTATTATTTATTCTAATAGCCCTCAAAATCTTTTGAAATGCAGTAGTTAACGAAGGAGTTCTTTATGATGATTTACTACATCATGTAAGGATGTTCTGCAAGTGACATGGTCTTTTGTGCTTCATTGGTACACAATTTTCTCATTAATATTCCAGTCATATCATAGACTGCTACATCTCTTAAATTCATATATATTTAAAATACATTTCCCTTTAAAGGTTAAAACATCATTTAATTTATGTCTTATAGGGTTTATACTGAGTACAATATTATATAACTGTAATAATTCAACTGTAAACCTAAAAATTTACAGCCAAATTTGAAAGAGATGCATCCTACCTCAGGAAAACGTTATTGAATATGTCAATTGTGTTGTAATGATATGCTTCTTCTAAGTATGTTGTTATTAAATAAATCATTTTTAAAAATTAAAAAAAAATACATTTCCCACACTTCAATCTTTAGACAATATATTACCATTTCGATTAATATATAAATCCTCTATACTTGAGACCATGGAGAAGTTTTGTACAATTCAAGTTACTGTTCAAGGAGAGATAAAAGATTTAATGCAGAAAGAAACGACAGACAGCCTCACTGTGTTTTCTAAGATCATGAATCAAAATGAACATTTAAACGGATTACATCAGTAGATTTGATTATAATATAATATAACATGAGTTATCTTATTTTTTTTTGTCATTTTGAAACAGGGTCTCTCTGTAGCCCCAGCTGTCCTAGAACTCTCTATGTAGACCAGGCTGGTCTTGAACTCACAGAGATCCACCTGCCTCTGCCTCCTGAGTTCTGTGATTAAAGGCGTGTGCCACCACGCCCAGCTTTATCAATTATTTTAACATGCACATAATATGATTCATTAAAAATTGCATGTGGAAATAACTCTTTGGAGAAGAATCTTATCTAATAAAATTTCGATTTATTTCTTTAAAAATATCATTTCAATTTTGTGGAGAGTTACATTTACTCTAAGATTTAGAATGATGGTATATACATGTTTTCTTACCACACAATTAGAATCATTGAATTCAAACATCCAACTATGAATACTCTACATTTAGGGAGGTAAAGGAAAAGAATGAATCTGAAAAAGAACAGTAGCAGACAGCTGTTACTAAGGAAGAAATGCATAAAAATGGGGCTACCTAAATGGGAGGGGAGAAGGAGGGTTACAAGGAACCTTGGGGGTAAAGGGAAAGAAGGAGCTCAAGAGAGGTAGGACCATGGAGATTGGTATTACCAAGGGAGAAATGGGGAAAATGGGACCATGGCAGAAGGGTTAGACAGGGAGAGATAAATAATGCCTAGGTAGTTTTACAAAACAGGAGAGAATCGTATCAGTCCAACAATCTAATGACAAATTACACATACAATATCTCTACACTACATGAGTCCAGTGTATAACTAAAGGCTTCATAACAAGAAACAGTGCCAGGCAGGAGAAACCTGCCTTTGAGTTGTTGACCAGGGTGGTCAAAGATACTCCAAAAATTAAATAGGCTATTGCCACAATCCTTGATGGCTTCCCAGAACTTGAAGGTAAGGTCCCTACTGCTGAAGGCAGATCATACTTCGGACACAGAATTTGGAGCAATAGAGCTGAATAGAGTGCCCTGAAGCCACTTCCTCTGAAGGCTAGCTCTCATAGCTTTGTAGAACACCATGAAGGTGCCAAGGGAGAACATCACTCAGTGGTCCAACACTAGCTTCAAGACCAAATAGCCACATCAGTGGCCAGCACAGCATATGACATTGGTACAGTAGTGGCACTTTTATCTTGGGGGCAATCAACAGCAACCTAATTTGACTAAAAGACAACTCAATGGGAGGAAACTCAAGTGTGGTACTGAAAATATAACCACATGCACATGGCTGGAATGGTCATAGATCTTAGAGAAAAACCCAACACTGTCACATCCCTAGACTAATGTATTTTCTTCCTGTGTGCAAATGATGTAGCCTTATATTTACAGACAAATTTCCCAGTCACCACTAATCAAAAAAGCTTATTTTGCATCAGTTTGAGACTATTACCAAGTACCACAACTGGCCACACAGACATTGTTTATGAATTTCCCAGGCCCAAGTGACACATCTAAAATGAAATCTCTAAGTCTCACGGAACAGGGCTAAGGAAGAGGGCAATAATGAATGTCTCAATTATCATTAATGAAGCTCCCTCATGCAACAGAAGGCCAGGAACACAAAGGTCACAAATGGCCAAAGTGTAAATATTAAGAGTCTGATGAATGCTGGTCCTTGAACAGGATTCCTTTATTAAACTTCACCCACACAAGGCTCAGGGACCATCGCAAAAGAGGGGGCAGAAAGATTGTAAGAGCCAGGAAGGAGGTGCATAACCATATGGAAGCAGTCTTAGAAGCTTCTGGGAACCTGCTCATATGATTCTATGACAATAGTGTCAGCATGCACAAGTCCCATACAAACTCAGGCAGATTAAGAAGTGGAATACTGTTATCACAACTATAAAACAATAGTCATCCTTTGTATAAACAATAAGACAATATTAGAAATTAAGAGCTTCGGAGGCTGAGGAGACAACATAAGTAAAGAACTCACCACACAAATGTGAGGACCTGAGTTCAGAGCCCCACAACCCCTATGAAAACATAGACACTGAAGCATATGTCACTGGGGAGGCAGAGTGTGGTAGATACCTGGACCTTGCTGAGCACCTAGCCTAACCAACCTAGTGACTTTAGGTTCAAAGAGAGATGCTCTTTATTTCAAAAAATAAGGTAGAGAATGATAGACGAACGTATTTAATGTCTACATCTGGCCTACACACAGAGAGAGAATTAAGCAGTTTAACATCTAATCTATTAACACAGATGAGAGTTTAGATACACTGTATAAGCTTATAGTCCTACAGTCACACAAACTTTTCTTGAGTCATGGGAAAACAAATGAGGAAAAAGAAAACTAAATCCATTACATTTCACTTCATTAAACACTGGCTAGACGTTTGAACAGCAATAAGATCTTTATAACATTTCTTTGCAGCTGCCTCAGCAAATCTCAGTACTGCAGTAATGATACCTGAATTATTTAAAAAACCAATTGAGGTGTATATTAGTTAGCTTCTCTATTGCTGTGACAAAACCTTCTGACCAATACCAAAGTGAGGAGAAAAGGGTTTATTTGGCTTACTGGCTTGCTCCCTTGGCCCATGTTCAACCTGATTTCTTATACAATAAAGAAGATTTGCTCAAGTTGTGGCATTGCCCACAGTGGGCTAGGCCCTCCCACGTCACTCAAAAATCAAGAAAATAGCCCATGGACATGGCCATAAGCCAGTCCAATGGAGACATTTCCCCAGCTGAGGCGCCCTCTACCCAGGTGGGTCAAGTTGATAACTAAAGCTATCTAGCACAAGGTGAAATATCACCCACAGGAAGGATTTCAACTTTGATAAATTGGTTTTGTTTGAAATAACTTTTTAAACAATATTCATTAATGTATCTGTGTACACTTGTGCTTATATGGAATTTTTTATGGGTGTCCACAGATTTCCTTCTATCTTAGCCTACTTTTTTTGGATGCCAGTTCCTGAAAAGAAAATATATTCTACTTCAGCAAACAAATACTTATTTCTGAAATACTTGCGAATTCTCATTTCTGAAGTACTTACAGCAATGATTTAGTCTTTGCTCCATTTGATATTCTCTAATAAATTAGCGTACTTCAATGATCATTTTTGTGGGAATATGTAGGTATGTATGTGGAAGTATATATGAGTATTTGTGTATATATGGGTGCAGGTACATGTGTACAAGTGTGCGTGCATATGAGTGCAGGCCAGTAGATGATATAGAGTGTTGTTCCTTCTCAGGTGCCACCAACATTATTTCATGACACAAAGTCACTCACATGGATCTGCAGCCCAAGGAGCATTTTTTAACATTATATATATATAAATTACTAGTAATTAAAACTGCTCATTTAGCAGCATTTTTCCAATTCATTTAAAATAACTATAAAACTCTCACTTGTTAGCATGATTAGAATATAGTATAAGAAAAACATTTTCAGAAGAATAAAACAGAACTAAAGGGGACAGTTGTTCTATGACTCAGAAAATCTATGTAATTAGCCATAGAATGTTGCATACACATATAGAAAATGTGAGGAATTTGCATACTTCTGTAGAAAGATTTTGAAAATTGTTCTTAACACAGATCAGTGAAAAGCATCTGAAGGAATACAGTTACAGATCTGGTGGGTTAGTGTGTAAAAGCAGTTAACTTCAGGATGCTGCATGAAGTAGAGTCGATGTTTGTACTTGTATTGTTGGAACTACCACAATAGAACATGTTTCCAAGATGCCTAGGTTGTACTGAATAATGCTCTTTCTGTTGTGGTTTGAATATCGTCCCTCAGAAGGCATGTGTTGGGAGGTGGTGCATTATAATAGGTGATTATTCATGGTGCTCTGTTGTCATGATGGATTAGTGATGTTTAGAGTGGGTTCATTACCACAGGAGTGAATTCCTTTTGAAAAGACAACTCTGACCCTCTTTTGCTGCTCTTGCTTTAGGCAAACCCCTGCAATTGCATTTACTTGCCTTTGTGCCTCTGTGTTCTGTCATATATATAGCAAGGAGGCCCCTGGCAGATAAAAGACATTTGATCTTGGACTTCCTACCTCTAGACTTGTGAGTCAATACATTTTGTTCTTTATGAATGACTCAGCCTCAGGTGTTCTATCTGCTGTAACAGAAAAAAGCATGGAAGACAACAGCATATGAGGAGAAGAAACATGAAAAATGAGACAAAAAGACGGGGAAAACCTTGGAACAAAGACCTCTGACATAGTGAAGAAGTGAGTGTATGTGTGTGTGTGTGTATTTATATATATGTTTCTGTTGTGTGTATGTGTGTATATATGTGTATATAGTGTGAAATAACGTAGGGGCATATGTATATGTGTATGTGTGTATATGTATGCATGTATATGCATGTTTATGTTTATGTGTATGTTTATATGTATATGTGTATATGTGTATATGTGTGTGCATATTTGTGTGTATATATATGTGTACATGTGGGTATGTGCCTGTGTGTTTTTGTGTGTATGTGTATGTGTGTTTTTGTGTGTCTTTGTGTATGTGTACATGTGTTCATGTGAATATGCATGCATGAGTATGTGTATTTGTGTGTCTATGTGTGTATGTGTATATGTGTGCTTATGATTGTGTGTATATGTTTGTGTTTATGTGCATGTGTATCTATGTGTGGATGTGTTTGTACATATGTTGTGTGTATGTATGTCTATGTGTTTGTACATGTGCAGATTTGTGTGTGTGTACTTATTTTTGTATGTGTTTGTGTTTATGTGTATGTATGTGTGTGAGCAGGTGTTTGTTTCATGTGTGTATATGTTTGTGTATAGGTGTATACATGTGTGTGTATGTATATATGCTTCTATGTGTGTGCTTCAATATGCTTGAGAATAGAAAAAGGTTCCAGTCTATAAACCTTGGTATCCCAAATTCAAGGGAAAATGAAAAAATGAGAATTCATAAGGAATATAATACATTTATATGTCCTTATTCTCAACTGAATTTATTTGGCATGTTTCCATTTTAATAGTCATGCATATTCTTATTTTACTTTTAATAAGATGAACAACCAGCTTATGGAATTACAAAACACAGGTTGAGGTCATGGTTCTGCAACCCAATCAATGACATTGTGCAAACAGATTAAATTCATGATGCTCCCTTTATTATCTGTAAGAGACATTAGTAGATAGCTTGCAAAGTTATACAAATAACCAAGTAAATAATGTGTTTGCTTGGGAATAGAAAAAGGCTCCAATCTATAAATACTTGGTATTCCAAAATCAAGGAAAAAACATATATAAAGCCAAAATAAAAATTCAAGGTGATGCAGCAATTCTTTATAATTAAATATTGCAAATTATTTATCATATGGAAAAACGAGAATTCATAAGGAATATAATACATTTATATGCCCTTATTCTTAACTCAATGTATTTGGCATGTTTCCATTTTAATAGTCATGCATACTCTTATTTTACTCTTAAATAAGATTAACAACCCAGGTTATAAGAGATTATTCTAGTCCTTGATCTCAGGACTTTGGATACTAGACATTGAAACTGGAATTACAAAACACAGGTTGAGGTCATGGTTCTACAACACAATCAATGCCACTGAACAAACAGATTAATTTCATGATACTCCCTTTATGACCGGTAAGAGATATTAGCAGATAGCCTGCAAGGTTATATGAATAAGCAAATAAATAATATATACATTTCCTAACCTGAGGCATTGAACATAAATGATAAATGTAGCATTCATTTAATCATTTATTACAATCATAAATTTATCAATTAGAAGTATTTCACTTATTTGTTTAAACTAATTCACTCAGATTTTAAAAATTAATTCATTTTGTTGCTAATTTTAAATAAAAATGTTTTTCTATATGATTAAAAAAGTAAAATTTAGTTTTAAGGGATCATTCCTGAAAATGGTACAACAGCTAATATCAGAGTAATCCTTTTGCCAAAATAGCTAAATGCTGAATACACCTGAAAAATCATATTCAAGGAAATACACCTTGAAGACTGATACTGGTAGGAAAAAAATGTTTAAACAAAGTAACATGACAAGTACCATGGCAGCTTTGGATTCATGTCTTCTCACAGGGAAACCCCCTTGTGCAGTCATTGGTGGCTATCCTGTACCAGCAGAGCAATCATCATCTCCTTTTGATGGAGAATCAGAGAGTGAGATATGAAGCCACCAGAGCACTAGAAATTGAGACAGGTATCTGGGAATGGAAAGAAGCCAACGTTGTCCACAAATATATTTGCACAAAACTTCAATATTGTCATTATCTCCTAAACCAAGGGGCCAGAGCAAGACTTTTGTTCAAGAACCCAAGCAGTAAGAAATAACTGGAGTCTGACAGAACTGAGCAGATGTTTACTCAACTACAGAGTTCAAGGAGACACTTCACAGTGCAAAACATGTCCAGTTAAAAGTATTTGATCAAGACCTTAGAATTTCTGCTTAATCCATATTGAATTATGCCTTAGGAGAGAATATTATGTATCATATCTAATGACTGCTCATATACTAGGGGAGGAAACTGAAATAAATTAATAAACCATAAGAAATCCAAAAAAATGACTCTGTGTGTTTGTGTGTGTGTTTGTTGATCAAGATCATAGTTAATCACAACTCAAAATCTGCTTTTGATGTAAAACATTCTGTAACTTTAAACTTAAGGAAAACATAGTTTGGCTAATAGTAAAAGTAAAAAAAATCATAAATATTTTAATAACTGAATATAAAATCCAAACACGTAGGATTCTGATAAAGTGGCTGCATTTCTTATCAAGAAAATAGAAGCTAAATACAAGCTGATATAGCTGTTGTAACACCTGGTGAAGTAGAGAATGCAATCCACAATTAGATAGAAAATTACAGCTTGCTAAGGCAAAAGTTAATCTAGAAGAAAAAATTGCAACCCTATATGATTAGTAGTTAGGTCTCCTAAGTTCACAAAAAATCTAAAGCATATGCATGGTCACATAGGTTCTGATACAAAAATACTGAATGACTTCAGCACCTAACTCTCATCTTTATATAGCACATTCAAACTGAAACTCAACAATTTCAGAATTAAACTATATCATAGATCAATTAGACTTAATATAGAGCTAAAGACTATTTCATCTAACAGATGCAATAATTTCATTCTTCAATAGCCAACCAAAGCATCTCTAAAATAGATCATATTAAATACCACTAAGGAAGCTTTAACAACATAAATGAATCAAATAATTTTCTGTTCTATCATATAACCATGAAACACAACTAGAAAAACCATAGAATCAACATAAATCCTAGATGTACGTGTTACTTTTCTGTTAATGTGGCAATACACCACAACTAAGGCAACTTATAGAAGTATTTATTTGGGTTTATGGTTTCAGAGGCTCAAGAGTCCATGGCAGCAGATCAGAGCAGAAAGCTGAGAGCACATATCTCCAAGCATGCACAAGAGATAACACAGTGGGAACAGGAACTGGGATGAGGCTATGAACTCCCAAAGCCTGCCCCTAGTGACATTTTTTCTCCAGCAAAACTACATCTCTTAAACGTCTGCAAACAGCACCACTAACTGGGTCCCAAGGGTTCAAAACCATGAGCCCACAGGGAACATTTCTCATTCAAAACAACTGAAGACTAAATGAAATTTAAAAATTCATATACCTCAGTGAAAATAAAAACACAGCTGATCAGAATCTCTGGGATATAACTTGAACAGTTTTATGAAGAAAGTTTATAGCTGTAAATGCTTATACTAAAAATATCAAAGAGATTTCAAATGAATAACCTAATATTCACCTCAAAGTTTCAGAAAATAATGAGTCAAACTTAGGAACAAGAAACAGTAAAGATCAGAGCAGAAATTAACTACATTTTCCAATATTTGATGTGATAAGATTTTTCTCTAGAAAAAGATCTGTAAATTTTCCCATCTCTGAAACAATAGTACAAATACATTAACATATTTCTTGTTATTATCTAAAATACAGAGATAGGATTTCATTACCATACCCTGTGGTTAAAATAAATAGAAAACCACAACAAACCCAATGAGGAAGGAATAATAATAGACAAAATCCTCAAGAATGAAGTTTCCTATCATCTCAGCATGTAAAGGTTCATAGCTAGCTAACATGCTGGCTGAAAGCAAAGCAAACACAAAATGGACAATGGTAAAAGATGGTTCTGAATCTGAGATGCAACTCAGATTCAACTGAGTGGTGATTGAAATCGTCATCTGTATTTCGTCCTTGTGCTGTGATATGAATGTTTGCATATATGTATGTCTTTGCCATCTTTTTTTCTCATTTCCTAATTAGAACATAGGATGTATTTTTACAGCATAATGTTTAAGATACAGGTTACCAAGAAAAAGAGCAAACATCACTCATGACTTCGCTCCCTCTTCTGAAGAGGGGTTAGTGTGCTATGGGTTACATAAAGAATGGTTGTATTGGGCCAATCAGAGTTGTGACCTTGTATTCTACATGAAAGGATAATGCTTCTCTCAGAAGCCATGTGTTATTTCAATGAAAACCCCAGTGTCAAGTGTTAAATGCTGTGCCCATCTTTGAGTTTTGTTTTTGTTTTAGTGTGTGTGTGTGTGTGTGTGTGTGTGTGTGTGTGTGTGTGTCTGGTTTATTTTCCTTGTTTGATTTTTTGCTTTGTTTTTGTTTTCTGAGACAGGCTCTCAATATATGGCCCTAGCTGGCCTGGAACTTGTAGAGACCTGCTGCCTCTGCCTCCTGAGTGCTGGGAATAAAGGCATGTGCCACAACTCTTCCCTCTCTCTGCTTCTGATTGTAAATAAGATATGGCCAGTTCTCTCAAGCTCTTGTTATGATTTCCCTGCAATGGGGGGCTATAACCAGGAATTGAAGGGTAAAACAAAGACCCCCTGAAGTCACTGTCACTGGAGGAAATTTGATATACACCAAGAGCTTTCTCCATTAAAATATACTTTCAGGGAAAAGGAACTTACAAGCCTCTTACTGTTTCTAGGTCTCAAACGAAGTGGTACCAGAAACTGAAAAATCCTTGTCAATTAACAGGCAGACATCTGCAAAACTTCCTTATGCCCCTTTGCAGTTATTCTTTTTGAGATTTTGGGTTCTGTTCATCTCTCCGGTCTAATTTTATGCCATCCTCCCCAAACTCATGTCACCGTATTTATGAAAATGAACACCTTAAGGTGATTACAGGAACTTTATTCTCTTCCAGAATTCACTGAGCAACATCTATATATTTCTCAGGTAACCTTTGAAATAGCTCTTCTTGAAGATACTGAACAAGATGGCAAGTTAAACATTGTACCTGAGTGACTGGATGAAGAAAAGTTAAGACAAAATACATTTGATCCTGTCCATATAAGTTAAAAAGCTAAATGAAACATAAATGATATAAATAAGCCACAGCTTGAATTTCTCCACAAGAGGAGACAAGTTGACACTGGTACTTAGTGGTAATGCTGGCCCCACTGACCTGCGTCAGCTGTAGCTGACAGCAAGGTGCTTCTATCAGCAGTGCAACAAGAGCTAGAAAAAGAGGCACATGGTGTGGGAAAGCAACCACAGGCAAGATAAGACATATGCAGTGAGTGGAATGGAGCAGGTGGATGTTGAAGTAAATAGCAAAAGTGTGGCACTGCAACTTGAAGCTGAGATCAGGAGACATTTACCAGAAAAATGTATCCTATCCCCTTAGTCTGGGAAAGCTACATGCAACCATCACAAGCATGTTGAAGAACCCTGGACATGCTGCTGCCATTAAATCTTACAGGGGCACAAGTGTCTCCTACTGCAAATTAATAGCAGGACTGCTGTTACCTCACTATATCTGTTACCTAATGGAAGTATGGTAAATAATAATAGGAAGCAAAATTCCAAATGAAGGTAACTTACCCAGAGGAATTATGTAAAATAAATAAATGAAAAAGTGGAAAAAAGAAGGGGGAGACTGGAATTTGCCTCCATCCCAACAGATGAGCAAATCACAGCCAAGAAACACAAACATTATGAGATAACAACCCACTGTGGCACTCCCACAGCACAAACTCTGCAGTTCCAGAAATCAAAGATATTAAATCCAAGGGCACTACTACTGCAATAAACTGAGTAAAATTATTGCTATAGTAACATGAAGTGACATTTGTAAATTCCTCAATGATAAAGATTGAAAATGCAAGGAAGGCTCTTTAAATTTGACTCTTTCAGGGCTGGAGAGATGGCTCAGTGGTTAAGAACACTGGCTATTCTTGCAGAGGACCCAGGTGAGTTACCAGCACCCACACAGAGGCTAAGAACCATCCACAGCTCCAGTTCTGAGGGATCCGACACCCTCATCTGACTTCATGGGCATTGTACAGCAATGGTGCACTTGTCTACATGGAGGCAATACACTCATACACTCATAAAATAAAAATAATAAATGAAATTTTTTAAAAAATTGGCCTCCTCTTTCATATTTTTATTATATTTTTATGAGTTCTACTTTTTGTATATAAGAGTATTGCCTGCATGTAAGTAAATGTACCCATGTCATGCTGTCATACAATGCCTAGGGAGGTCAGAAGAAGGCATCAGATCTCCTGGAACTGGAGTTTATGCTCTTCTCTGCTGAGCCATCTCTCCAGCCCCATCTTTGATAGATTTTTGTTTACGGCAAGAATATTTTAGTAAAAATCCATAATAGAAAACTTTTCATGCTCTTAATTTTAAAAGTACAATGTTTTAAAATTTAGAAGGGTGGATTTTACTGTAGAGGTAAAATTTTTAATGTTGTAGCACAAACCTTATATTAAAAACAAGAATTTGGTTTGGTGTTTACTTTTAGAAATTATGAAATCAAGACCTAACTTTTACAATTTTCTAAGGAGGTGTTTTTGAATCTTATAAATCATTTTCTAAAACATAATGTTTTATAAATAATAATAATTAAAATGTTACTCACAAATTTGTATAATTATATAACAGCTCATATATAGTTCTAACTGTAGTAATTGATCCAAGAGTGAGATTTATTCTGTGGTTAAGGAAGTCAACAACATTTACAGCTAGAATAAATTAAAGCAAATGAAGAGGAAAATTTTATTCTGTGCAATATTTAGTTCATTATAACCTTAATTGACTATACTAAGTCACGCTCTCCAAAAGGGATATGGTGTGGGGAAAAAATGAATAAAAATTTATCACCAAGAAATAGCCTATGCTTTATAAGCAGAAAAACGGCTATACACAACCTACATTTCTCAAGACTGTAATTAAAGCATTTAAGAATATGAATAGTGGAACAGCGGAGACAGTTACGTGGTAACAGTGCTTAATGCACAAGCATGAGGACCTTAATTCAAATCCCCAGCACCTACACAAATAGAAGACAGTCAGTTGTGTTCAGCTGTACAGCTCTAACTCCAACAGTGTGGGCATTGAGACAAGAACCTCACAGGGGTTTGCAGCCTATCAGTCTAGCTCTGAACTCAGCGAGACACCTTGTAAGTGGAGACTGATAGAGAATAGTCAACCTCTTCTTCTGGCCTCTGTATGCTTGTGTGGATCACCATACAAACATATACATATATAACACACACACAAAACATACACACAAGAATGTGAATAAAATGCAATATTATTAAACATTACTTCTATTGTTTGATTTAGAGAAATGATTAGAAAATGCTTCTGATTTTTGACTGACCTTTTTACTTCAAGATTCTATTCTTTTTGAGAAATTATATTACTCTTCTCTTTTTGTGTATTAATAACAATTGCAATAATTAATGGAACAAGTTTTAACTTATTTTAACTTTTTTTTTCCAGAGCTGAGGACTGAACCCAGGGCCTTGCACTTGCTAGGCAAGCACTCTACCACTGAGCTAAATCCCCAACCCATATTTTAACTTATTTTAACTATATGAGGGCTTTTGAGGACAGAGTCTTCCTACAGTCCTAGCTGGCCTGTAATACGCTATGTAGACCAGGATGGCCTCTGTCTCACAGAGATCCACCTGCCTCTGCCTCCGGAGTGCTGGGATTAAATGTGTGTCACCATGCCTGACACATTAAATATTTCTTTATTGAGCTTCTAAAATTTCATACAATATTTCCCACTCACATCCAGAACCCCTCTCCCACCCATGCCTCCCACCCCCTCACACCAAACCTTATGCACTCTGCCATACAGGCTGAATCCTATTCATTCAGGTGTTTGTGCCCAAATGTTCTTTAGCGTAAATGTGTCCGCTGCTGTCTAGTCAGCCCATCCAGTGGTCGTAAGTCATACTCTCCCTCACCTCCCAGCATCCAGTCTCAAATAGTTCTCGATCTAGTGCTGACCCACCACCTATTTCTCACCTCCTCTTTGGGCCCTTGTTTAATTGAGCAGACATGGGTTCTACATTGGATGCCACCGCTGCCACAGGCACACATGAGCAAGCCTCCATTGGGCTGGAAGCCTCCAGCTCATCCGTTCCTGAATTAGCCCTGGCTCTTACAATCTCTCTACCTCATCTCTCACAATGGTCCCTGGGGCCATGGGTGGGTGAGATTCCATATAGGAGTCCCATTCTGTACTGTACAGTCTCTTATTCTCCAAAAACTGGCCACTTGAGGCCCTCTGTGTGTAACACACTCTGATGTATATGGAGGCCTCACTGGTGGGAGGTGACGAGTGTATTAGCCCTCTGTGTGCCCCCTATTCCATTATGTTCCATGAGCCATGGTTGTAGAGATTCAACTGCAGATGTGACCTAGTACTGGGCATCTCTCAGGTATATGTTCTCTATGCCCGACCAGATGTGCAACTCTGTAGTAGCCTCCATCTGTTGCAAAAAGAAGTGTTTTTGATGAGTACAGCATCTATTCTCTCTAAGGGTGGGATAGCCTCTTCTGTCTCTGCTTCCCTTCCAAGCAGCTCCTAGGTATGCATAATGATTAATGTTCAGACACTCTACATACATTTCTCATAGGATTTCTAAGGTATCACTTTTCCTTCTAGGTTTCCTAGCCCCTCAAGATTCATTCATCTCTACTTTTTTCTCCCATCAGGCCTCCTTCTTCCCTCCCTTTCCAGTCAGAGTACCCCCATTATTCCCACCCTCCCCCCAATACCTCCCAACTCCTGCCATCTTTCCATTCCTGACTTCCCTTGCTCCCTTACACTATGGTCCCTTCCATGTCCCTCCTTCCTCTCCTCCCTGAGGATTACTCACAATTTTTCCACCTCCTTCATGTACATCTGTTCCCTACTATCTCCCTTTCAGGTTATTTCTTTACCTTTAACTCCAAGTATCCTTTGCCTTTACCTGGCTCCTGGTGTTACTTCAGGGTTTATATACTCACATTTAAGGGATTGGCGCTATAATCTACAAATGAGGTAAAACGTACATAGCTTGCTTTTCTGCATTTGTGTTACTTCATTTAGTGTAACACTCTCTAGCTGCATTCATTTACTTGCAAATTACATAACTTCAACTTTTCTTACAGCTAAGTAGAACCCCATTGAGTAGATGTTTCTCCTTTCATCTCTGGTTTTGTTCATTTGAATTTGGTCTTTTTTTCTTTGGTTAACTGGGCTAAGGGTCTGCCTATCTTGTTTAAACTTTCAAAGAACCAGTTCTTAGATTCATTAATTTTTTGTATTTTCTTTGTTTCTATTTCATTAATTTATGCTCTGAGTTTTGTTATTTCTCCTCATTTACTAGGTTTGGGGTTGGTTTGTTCTAGGCTTTCCAGAGTCTTGAGTTATATTGTCAAGTTGTTTACATGTGCTTTTTCTGATTTTTTAATGTAAGCACTAAGAGCTATAAACTTCCCTCTTAGGACTGCTTTTAGTTTGTCCCAGAGGTTTTGTTGTGTTGTATTCTCATTTTCAGTTTTTCCCAGGAATACTTTTCTTTCTTAATTTCTTCCTTGACCCATTCATAATTCAGGAGTGTGTTGTGTTATCTACATGAGTTTGTGCATTTACTAGAGCTTCTTTTGCTGTTGATTATAAGCTTTTTTAACTGTGGTCTGATAGAAGGCATGGAATTATTTCAGTTTTATGTATTTATTGAGATTTGTTTTGTACCCCAGAATGTGGTCAATTTTAGAATAACTTGCATGAGCTGCTGAGGAGAAGGTGTATTCTTTGGTGGTTGTGTGGAATACTCTGTATGTATCTGTTAGGTCCATTTCATACAGTATGTCATTTAATTCAGATGTCTCTCTGTTTATTCTTTATCCAGTTGATCTGTCTATTGAAGAAAGTAGGCTGTTAAAGTCACCCACTATCACTGAGTTGGTGCCAATCTTTGTTTTATAGTCCTGGATTATGATTTTATGATATTTTCTGCTCCAGTATTTGGTTCATGATTGTAATAACTTCTTGGTCAATTGTTCCTTTGATTAGAATGAAGTAACCATTCTTATTTCTGGCTGAGTTTTAATTTGAAGTCTATTTTGTCATATATTAAAATTGCAACACCTGCTTACTTCTTAGGATCATTTTCTTGGAAAAATTTTTTCATCCTTTTACTCTAAGAAAGTGTCTACCCTTGAAAGTGAGATGACAACAAAGAGATGGTTCTTTTTTTCTTTATCCATTTCAACAGCCTGTGTCTTTTGACAGGGGGGTTGAGGCAATTAATATTTAGTATTAATATTGAAGGGTGCAGATTGCATATTGTCATTTTGATTCTTTGTGTTTGTGGCCCTATTTTGTGTTTCCATTGTTATATCTATCTTTATTTTCCTTATGTAGTCTATGGGGCATACTCATTCCTTTCTTCAGTCCTTTATATTGATTCATGTATTCTCTGTAGTGCTGGTTTGGAAGACACGAGTTATTTCAGCCTATTTGTGTCATGGAAAATTTTCTGCTCCCCTTCAATCTAATGGATAGGTTTGCTGGATAAAGTATTCAGGGTTGGCACCCATGGTTGTTTAGAACTGGGAATACTTTGTTCCAGGCTCTTCTGGTTTTCATAGTTTGCACTGGAAAGTCAGCTGTTATTCTGATGGGTTTTCCTTTATATGTAACTTGTTTTAGTCTAGCAGCTTTCAGTACCCTCTCTTTGTTCTGTACATTTAATGTGTTTCCTATGATATGTCATGGGGACTTTCTGTTCTGATCATGTCTTAATGGTATTCTCTGTGCTTCTTTAATGTCTATAGGTATATCTTTCCTTAATTTAGGGAAGTTTTCTTCTATAGTCCTACTGAAGATCTGTTCAATGCCATTGGTTTGATTTTCTTCTCCTTCCTGTATGCCTATAATACATAGATTTGATTGTTTTATGTTACTCCATATTTCCTGAGTATTCCATTCCTGTGTTTTTGTTTTTTAATTTTGCATAGTCATGGCTTAAGGAGTCCAAATCTTCTATTTTATCCCTCAGTCTTGATATTCTGTTTTCCATTTCATTCATTCTGCTTATGAGACTTTCTCCTGTTGTTTCTACTTGGTTTATTGAGTCTTTCAGTCCCGTGTTCATTTCCAGTTCAGTTTTCTTCACTATTTCTATCTCCTGAGTGACTTTGCTTTTCAAATTATGAATTGTTTTCGATATTCCATTAAGCTGTATATTTGTATATTCTTGAGCTTCCATCAAAGGTTATGCCTTTCCAGTTTATTTGAGGTTTGTATTTTCTTGTAATTCTTTGATCATCTTTATGATTGTTCTTTTAAATCCTGTGCTCTGGGGTTCTACAGTGTGGTTCTCAATGTTCTGTCCTTCTGTAGGGCTCTTGGGTTTGTTGGGGACATATATTTTGGTTTTTCATATTATTTGTGTTTTTTCATTGCTGTCTGGGCATATGGATGTTCTTTGCTGGTTATGTGTTCAACAGGAACTTCTATTCTGCTTTTGTTTAATTTAATTTTGGTTCAGAGTCCTGGCTGAGCAGGTCTGTCTGCCTGATCTCAAGGCTGGGAATTTGGTGAGGGGGCTGCCTAGGTGAAAACTTAGGCATCTATGGTAGTGTGATTAGTTAATCTGGTTTGGAAAGGTAGTCCTGGGATTTGGGGTTAAGGAAAAAGAGCCAGCCTGTGAGAGAAACCTGTAGGGACAGTGATAAGAGGGACATAGAATCAAGCTAAATATTTTTTAAGAATATTTTATTATTATATTTGATATCCTATTATGATTATAAGATTATTAATTTCTGATAGACACCTAGTAGGTGGTGCCATCAAAGATAAGATACACACATTCTAACAATGTTCTAACCATAAGGACTTACAAACTTAGAAAAACTTATAAAAATGTTTTTTTTTTACTTATGTAACTGGGAACTTGTAAAGATAAGGGTCTTAAGAAGGGGAGATTATGATGGAATAATTAGGTAGGCCCAATGTCATCACAAACATCTTTATAAATGAAAAAAAATGCAGGAACGAGCAACAGAGTAAAAGAATGAGAAAAGATTGGACAACCAAAATTTGTGCTATTGTGCCACTGGAATTGGAGACCAAAAAGGGGGCCAGTAGCCAAGGAATGCAGGCAATCTATAAAAGCTAAAAAGGGGAAGGAAGCAGTCTTCCCTGGAGCCTTCTAAAGGAATAGAAGAACTTTGTTAGCACCTTGAGGTTAGCCTTTTGAGATCCATTTCAACTTTTGACCTCCACAGTTGGAAGATAATAAATCTATGCTCTTTTCATCCACTGAGTTTACAGTTATTCATTGTAATGGTGCATAAATTGGCTTTTATTGCTGTGATAAAATAAGGAAAAAACTTAAGGAAAGAAACATTTATTTTGGCACATAATTTGAGAGGCCTCAATCCATGATTGGCTGTCTTCACTGAGTTGAGGAAAAAGTGTGTGTTTGCTCATATGCAGATCCTAGCTTATAATGTATACATAGAGGCAGGGTCTATAAATCTGGGTAAAGCCCTCCCCAAAATTAGAAAGTAGATTGAGAGGGTAAAGATAGACCCTTAAAATAGACAGGAATCAGGCAAAAGTGCACATGGGTCCTGAAAGAGTAAAGGAGGCTGGGGGAGGTTACAAGAGGAGATGAGGGAGGAAGGTGATAGTGGAGGACAGGAAGGAGAAGCTAGTCAAACATTTTATTTGAAATGGTGTGATGATATTTAGTGCCTTTGTACTAATTTAAAAAATCAAAAAGGAAAATAAAAGAGATAAATGTTATAATTGCAAGGAGCTAAAATGAATGTCCAACTATAATAGACTCAGAATTAAACTTACAGTTACTGCATGACTCAACAATTGCACATTCTGGCATTTATTACAAAGCATTTTATCCATAAAAATGTATAAGAAAATATTTATAAAGACCTTATTTTGGGGTCTGGCTCAGTGGTTAAGAACACTAGCTGCTCTTGCAGAGGACCAGGGTTCTATTCCCAGAAACCACATGGTGACTTACAACCATCTGTAACTCCAGTTCCAGGGGATCCGATGCCCACTTCTGACCTCCACTGGCATTGCACTACATGGGTTCACCTATGTATATGCAGGCATTACACTCATACACATAAAATAAAAATAATAAATAAAATATTTTTTAAAACCGTATTTGTAGTAACAAAGTAGTAGAAAGAGGCCATGTTTCCTACAGTGTGTGAATGATGAGGCAAATTGCTATATGCAGGCAATAGAATGCTATTCAGCAGTTATGTTGCTAAAATGAGGATAATCTTGAGTAATGGATTTTGTCAATCTCATTAACCAGCTATGCATTTCTAAAGCTGAATGCTAGTTCACTTTGAATGCATCTGTAAATGAAAACAGCCATTGAGAATAGCATAGTTTGTTTCCTTGACAAGCAGCATCTATACTCTCCAAGAATGCACAGATCTCATAAAACCACCTAGGTGATGGTAAGGAATGAAACCCTTGGCCTTCACACCAAAGGAAACACAGCACTTTGTAATCAATGCATATTGATTCTACAGTGTCATGGCTGTCGTTGTGATTATTTCATATATACATTCAACAGATTTTGGTCCTGTTCACCCTCCATTCCCTTTCCATGTCTCATCCTAAACCTTTTACTTTCACATCTATCCCCCCTCTCTCCTTAGGTTCCAAATATGAGAATAAACATGTGATTTAGAAAAATATTGATCACATGCAATAATCTTAATGAATCTCATGGACATCATAGACATAAAAAGTTAAATGCTATATACCATTTTATTTTCAAATTTTTAATTTTAAAGCAACTCTAGATTCATAGCAAAATTAAGATAGTGATGCACAAATTTTCCTCATATCTTCTTGGCTCCATGCATGTGTTGCTTTTCATTTTGTCAACTGTCTCTATCTGTGTGGTACATGTAAGCAAAGAAAGCCAGACTGACATATACAATCACTCAACTCACAGTATAGATTAGGGTTCCCTATTCATCTGGCATTTTCTATGTCTTTGGAAAATGTATAATGACATGTACCTGCCATTATAATATTGCACTGGTTTTCTTCATTGCTCTAAAAGATTCTATGCTTTTGCATCACTTTGTCTTTAATTCCTGCCAACCATGACATATTTATCATCCCAATAATTTTATCTTCCCCAGAATGCCAAATAGTTGAAATTATAATATGTAGATAGGCTTTTTCAGATTATTTTCTTTCACTTAGAAATGTGGGTTTAAAGTTCTCTCATGTTTTTCATGGCTTCATAGCTCATTGAATTTTACTGTCAGATAATATAACTTCATCTGGATCTGTCACAGTTTATTTATGCATTCATCTACACAAGAACTTCTTGTGTCCTTCCAAGTTTTGGTATTCATGAACAAAACTGCAATAATCTATGTGTAGCTTTTTGTGTGGCCCTAAGCATTATCTCTTTGTTTAGATAACAATAAGTACAGTTGCTGTATCTCATAGTAGGATTATGTTTGGTTTTGTATGAAATCATCAAGCGGTCATCTAGAAGGACTGTTTCATTTTGTTTACCTATCAGCAGTGTTCAAGTACTACTGTCACTTGGTCCTGGGAATGTTGCTCAGTCATTAAAAGACTTGCTGCACATGAAAGAGAACCTGAGTTTTGTCCCCAGAATGTGTGTAAAAAAGCCACTTGTGATGGTGTGTGTTTATAATCCTGGTGCCAAGAAGGAGAGACAGGCAGTGATCCTTCAGGGGATCTATTAGTCCTACCCAGTCTAAGACTAATAGATGAGCTCTAGGCTGAAGAGAGACCCTGTCTCAAAAAATGTGGGTGGCACCTGAGGAATGACAGCTAAGGATGTTTTCTGATCATCACATACAAGTGCATGCATACACTCATGCATACACGCACACACACACACACATTTCTGTTGCTGAACATTTTTGCTAGCTTTTGTTGTAGTTAATGTTGTGATTTTTGACATTCTAATAGGTATGCAATGTATCTTATTATTTTAATTTGCATTTTTGATGATGTAAAATGAATAGGTTCTTTTCATAGACTTTTTCACATGTATATCTTTTTATAAGTGTCTATTAAAGGCCCATTTATAATTGGGTTATTTTCTTATTGTTGAGTTTTGAGCATTATTTTTATATCATAGGCAACAGAGCATTTTCAATAGTGCATTTACAAATTATTCTTTCCAGTTGTTTTTTCAGTCTGCAACTTATTTTATCATTCTTTTGATAATATCCTCAAAATGGCACAACTATAAATATTGAGGAAAAAGGATATAAGAAAGAAATCTCTGATTACCAAGAGATATCTTGAGGTTGCTAGTTTGTGGACATGGAACAGTTAAACACACACAAACACACATTGCAAGATTAAAATGATAAAAGATTTTAAATGGCTATGAATTAGGTAACTATAATATTCTCAGTATCAATCTCCTGATTTTGATAATACACTAGTTTTGTACAGAATTATGACTGATGGAAAAATAATGATGGTTACCCAAGATGAAGTACAAATTTGTGTTTTCTTATAAGAATGAATAGTTTTAAGTATCATAAGTTTTGCAAACAAACAAATCAATTAAATGTCACCAAACACTCTTAATGTTTGTACGTAAGAGAATTTAAGCAAAAAATTTCCTAATAGATTAATTTTATTTGCCAAAAATAAAGCTCCATTAGACATGCTTTTCCATGGGAATTCAGAGTTGAGTAATTTATGACCAATTATAAAAAGAAAAGACTCTTGACCTGGGTCCAATTACTATACTAAGATGCCAATGATTGGGTGACTTCAAGCAATAGTTATGGAGACTGGGCCTATAAAGATCAAGATCACAGAAGATTTGATGACTGGTAAAGCCTACTTCTTGGTTTGCAGATGTATTTCATTTGTATCCTTCTT
>NW_008329362.1:786727-804575 GCF_000622305.1 Nannospalax galili
TCTCTACTATAAGGAAACAAATCTCAATCATGAGGAATCCATACATAGAGACTACTTATCTCCTACAAGCCTCATTTTCCAATGCCATTTCATTAGCTTTTCAGCATACAAAATTGGGATGATACATAAACATACAGTCCATAAGAGATCTTAAAAAGTGGATCTCTCACCCCAGCTCATGAGGGGATTTTATTCCTCTAACAGCTCTATAAGAGGGGGAAGTCAGGATCTAATAGCATATTTAATATTTACTGACTTCTTACTACATGCCTATATTTAATAACTCCATGTGGTTACTTGAACCACGGTACAAAAAAGCTTACTGAAGGATATTTCTACTGCCTTAATTGTGCAATTAGA
The DNA here is from genome assembly GCF_000622305.1 of Nannospalax galili. Classification (NCBI taxonomy): domain Eukaryota; kingdom Metazoa; phylum Chordata; class Mammalia; order Rodentia; family Spalacidae; genus Nannospalax; species Nannospalax galili. Next base: position 787,088 of record NW_008329362.1, read on the forward strand.
GTTATCCCAGTTACTCCTTCTAGGCAAAGTTTTTTAAAAAACTGAATATTATGCATAAATCAAAACTAACAAGTATCTTAAAAGTATAGAAAGAAGAGACATCATCTGGGGTCATTAAGAGTCAAGAAATAATGAAGCAGCTTTGTCCTCATATTTTGTTTGCATCATATAAACTAAAATGGATACTAGAGAAATTGGAACTACACAACAAGTAACAAGTGAAGAAAAAAGATACCCAATGAAAAGTCCTTTCTCTGAAGCTCAGATATCAGGAAAGGAAACAACTAGTAAGAGAGACAACTTGTATGAGATGTGTTCCATCCCAGGCAAACACCCCTGGAAAACCCAAGTCACTCACCCATGCAGAGATCCAGTGGGGAGTTTAGACATTCATACATGCTGCCTATAATAGGATATCCATATTTCCCCCACCTGGCAAAAGGAGACCTAGTAATAAAGCAGTAATCAGACATACCTTTAGTGACAGTGCAGATACTGTAGGGACAGCAACAAAGTGTCCTCTCCCACCTCTCAGAGTGGTGTAAGAAAGGACTTACTGGAGTCCCCTCCAGCAAAAACAAGAAGTCCATGAATCAACCCTGAGGCAACAAAGCCTTAGTGGGGAATCTTGGCTGCTACTCACAATGAACAAAAATGAGGTATTCTCACTTTTTCAGGAACATTAATCATGTTAAGACTGTTGAAATACAAGTTTTAAATAAGGCCAGAGTCATCAAAAAATACTCAAAAGTCCCGAGTTCAAACCACAGTGTAATTGCACATATGAACCCATAGCCCTTATGACAGCATGGACAAGATTTGTGCAACCTCAAGCCAGACAGGGGCCCAGCCAGAATATATAGGGGACATTGGTAGGATGTCCAAGCTCTAGCTGGTAATGAATTTGGCTACTGATGGATGCCAGGAAGAGAGTCCTTTTTTCATATTAGTGTGATTCCTGGTAGATTGACCCGATTTTGGGACATTGACCCATTCCCAGGAGCACTAGTAAAGCTTGGATTGGAATCCACAGGTCTTTAAAACACAGAAACAAAAAGAAACAAAGAAGGAAGGGAGGGAGGGAGGGAGGGAGGGAGGAGAAAAGAGACATATAGCATAATCCTGTTGAATGTGATGAAAATACATTCTATAAAGTTTTGGAGTCCAAAAAATGTTATTCATAGAAAGCCATTCATCATACACATAAACAAAAATAGAATATTTATTTCAATTATAAAGTAAATTGAATAAATTCAATTATAAGCAAAATTGAATTTCTATAGGCTAATTATTTCAAGTCAAATAAATAGAAATAATCAGAAGACACCAATAACAAACTGCAAAGATGTTAGAATAATCTGACAAGACTCTGAAGTAGTGATCATAAATATTTCTCAAAAAATATATAAATCCCCAAAAGAATAAGCCCAGTGAATTTTATATGAAAACATCATAGTCACACATCTGAAAATGAAATCAAAGAAATAAATTTGAAAGAAACAACCGAGAAGAGAGATATGACACTTCATCTCTAGGGGAGGAAACAGTTCAAAATGCATGAGATTTAAAATCAGACACCATAGAATACATTAGGAATTGACATAATGCTTTTCAAAAGTTAAAGGAAAAAGAAAGGTCAGCCCAGAATTCTACATCCCATAAAAATATTCTTCTTGAACAGTAATCATAAACATCCTTCAATAGGAAGAAATCAGGACTACCACTGATCAAAGAATGCCAACAGCATTTTTGGGCAGGTCTAGTCTAAAGATTTGCTGGAAAGTTTTTTCAAACAGAAAGAAATTAATAGAAGAAAGAACCTTGAAGTATAAGAAAAGAAATAAAATATCGCAGAAAGGCATCTGCAAGTAAATGTAAGAAGCTCTTTCCTGAGCTTTCTAAACTATATCTACAATCAAAGAATCACAGTATTGTGAACACAATTATAAATGTACATGGAGGAAATATTTATAATACTTATAATAGAGGGACTATTATTTGAATCTCACATCGCCTCTTCTGTTTCCTCAAATTTTAAAAATGTCATGCTTTACATGGTTCCGTAACTATTTTTGTAAATAATTGAAGTGTGTGTCTGTGCATGAGAGAGGTAAGGGAAATTAAACATAAGAATGATAGTGTAATTTAACATTAATTGATAATAATACTGAATTCTTTATCTTATAAGTACTGATTACATAAATAAGTAATCAGTTTCATAGACTGGTGACAGGAATATAAATTATGTATTTGTAAGTTTGCACAGGTATACATTACTACTCTTTTATTAGGAACAGGTTGAATGCATTGTGTTTCTGTAAAAGACAGGCATTTTACCATTTAATGCTTCTTATCTATCTCCTCAAATATCTTAAGCAATCCTAGGGTGCCCTCAATGCAAAATAACTTTTCCATTATGTGACTCACTGCTCAGGTTTCTCTGAATAGTCTCTCATCTTTACCTGTTGTTACTTTTATTTAGCCAATTTGGGTGCGTCAGATTCCAACTTCGTATGAAGATAATTTGCAAGTATTGATGTTTATCATTTTAAATATTAAAGGAAAACACTAAGAAACAAGGAGATCTAGAATCTTATCCCCAATGAATCAGTAGATCTGTCACATAATGAACCTCTCTTTCTTTAACAAAATATATTCTAAAAAACCTCACAATATAAATGTCAGAGATTCAAGCTTTTTAAATGGTAGTGGTAGTAATACACTGTTATCAATATACTTTATTTCCAAATGCTAGCCAAAAAAGTGACAGGCAAGTATCATAGACACAAAAGAGAAATATCTTGAACATAGAAACCTTCTATTTGGCTGGCCCTTTTCTCCTTCCACTGGAATTAAGCAATTAATTTCAGAAATAAAAAATATAAAGTCTGACATGGTGGCACACACCTTTAATTCCAGCGCTCGGGAGACAAAAGCAGGTGAATCTCTGTGAGAACAAAGCCTACCCGGCCTACATAGCAAGTTCCAGGCCATCTGGAGCTAGAGGGAGTCACTGTCTCAAAAAAATAAATAAATAAATAAACAGACCTATATATATGCATATATATGTATATTATATAGTAAAAAACTGCATATAAATTATAAGAGGTACATTTAAGGAATACAAAACTTCAAATGAGAAATATGCTAAAAATGTGTAATTTTTATGTGCTGATTTAAGTATATACTTAAATATATTTTGTTTTATTTTGTTTCCAAACAAGGCCCCACCTATCTCAGGTTGATCTCCATGTAGCTGAGAATAACCTTGAACTTCTGATCCTGTTGCCTCTACCTCTAGATAATAAGTATGTGCCACCATGTCCAGTTTTATGGAGGGCTGAGGATTGAACCCATAACTTCTTATATGCCTGAGAATAACTCTACTATTGAACCACATTCCCTGCACTATTTAAGAATATTTTAAAATTCAACAAAAATAATATTACAAAGAGTTCTTAAAATTGAATTTATGAGTAACTGTTATTATTTGTCATTAATAATCTTCTCTCCCATATACACCCATATTTCTTTTTATTTAATATATATCTAGTCAATTTTAATATTCACATGATATCTTATGTATATTTTATTTTAAAGTGTTTTTCTTGTTTGTTGCTATTATTTCCTTTGTTTTTTAGTCATTAAAATTATTGGTGTTTTTCTCTTAGTGCTTCTATTTTATAAAGAATATTTTCACAAATTATGTTTTTTTTCCTTTAGAGGTTATTATATACTTTGTGTGTTTCTATATTTTAATCCTATGTTTTATATTTAGGAATAGCTATCTGACTGCAAGGTATATTGATCAGGGGCTCTTTAGTGAGTTCAAAGACAGTAAATTTAAATATTAAATTCTACTAGATCATAACGTTTTGCTTTCTCTTCTTTGATCCCATTTTCTTACATTATAATAATCTAATTATTTCTCTGTAAAGACAGAACATATATCACAAATTGGGTTTTTAAACTTCCATTATTTTCTTGAAATGCATCACCATATGAAGATCAGACTTGCTTTTCTAAGCCAAAGTTTATGATAGTATTATTTCCCATATTCAATATAGCTAATAGACTCTACAGTGTATACTGGAAAAACTCAAGAATAATTAAGAGACTGTGATGGTTTTTATCCTGTCAAGTTAATTCAGCTGGAGTTTTACTTCCAAGAAATACCTCTCCCTTGTTGGCACAAGGTTAGTGTCCACCAAACTAAAATTTGGTTAAGGGTTGGAAGATAAAAGTCAAGTACTGGGGTTGGAGAGACGGCTCAAAATTTAAGAGCACTTGCTCATGCAGAGGACCCAGGTTTGGTTTCTAGCACCCACATGGCAGCTCACAACCATCTGTAACCCCAGTTCCAGGGATTCTTGACACCTTCTTCTGCTTCTGCAGGCAATTCACATGTGTGGTACAAAACACTCATACACAAAATAAAAATAAATCTTTTTGTAATTGAACAATCCTTCGCGAATGAAGCAATAGCCATAAACATTTCGCAGAAGCAACTGTTTCCAGGCTCATTTTGTTTCCCCATCTACACTTGCTTTTTCCCAATTTCCAAGAGTGAACCAAGCAGAGCATTTCCCATAGACTTTCCTGCAAGCTTCCCAAGTGAATTCCTCTCTGCCCCATCTCCCAGCCCAGGGGCTGGACATCCTTGTCTTCTCATATTACTTTGAGAATTCAGACATGTCCATACATACCCTGGCTTTGACTCTTCTCTGATGTCTCATTTCCTGTATCAGTAACTCTTACTTAGAAGAAATGCTTTAGCATAGTGTAGTCTTTAAAACGGCAGAGCTATGCTAACTGAACCTGAAATAACTCAGATTACATGCTTTCAGACCCTTTGTTCCAACGATTTTTTCAACTTCCTGTTATTTTTTCAACTTCCTAAGTTATTTTTTTCAATTTATGCATATTTGTGTACACGCACATTCAAAAGTTAAGAAACAGACTCCTGAAAACAATGACTGCTAGATTCACATGCCTAGAGAACCAGAAGTTTATTTCAAACTGTTCGTTTAAACAAATAATGAATAATGCACTATTACGCATTTCATAAATACATACGGTTTTGTTAAAGTATGTACATCTAAGAAAGATTTTATTTTTATTTTATGTGCATGTGTATATTGCTTGCATATAGGTACGTGCACCCGTGTCATGCAATGCCCACAGAGGACGGAAGAGGCTGTCAGATCCCCTGGAACTGGAGTTATGGATAATTGTTAGCTGCCATGTGGGTGCTGGGATTTGAACCCGGGTCTTCTGCAAGAACAGCCAGTGTTCTTAATCGCTGAGCCAAAAAGTATGTAAATTTTTGGTAAATAATATGCAAATTAATTTTAAATTTCTCTTATGATTTCATTTGTATAACTAATAAAACCAAAACTGGGAAAGGAAGAGCTATCTTCTTTAAGGGAGTGTCTCTAGAAAGGTTGACTAGGCCCTAGTGGATCAACTTGTACTGAGGAACATCAGGGTACACTACTCATCTCAATAGGCCTTAACATAATTCACAGAATGCATAAAATCCAGTGTGGGGGCTATGGGAAGGTGCCTATGGGCAAAGGGGTATAAAGATTAATAAGATGTTATGTATGAAATACACAGTAATTCAACTGGGCTCTTAGGCTTTCTTGATATATTCCTAGCAAATATGTTGGAAATTACTGCTTATGTTACTGATATCAATAGATGGGGTATATTTGCTAAGGGTTAATGTTTCAGATGAAAACCTGCTTATCACTTTCAATGTTAGACTGAGACTCATAAAAGTATGCTAAAAAAGCATGTAAAACACATATCTATTTTTTCCAAAAATACTTTGAAAGAATATCAAGGCCAAGATGCTTTTTGCCTCTAACAACACATTTTCACAACTAAGTAATTTAGTTTTTGGATTTTTTAATTGACAATTTATCAATTTGGATCCTTGGATATTAGGCAGTATCTGTATGTGTAGAAGAATTAATTTGTCTTTATACAAATAGATTTTAGATGTCAGGAATCAAACCAAGACACGAAACAAGGGAGAAACTGATTTTACTAATGCATGTTCAGGCTTCTTTACCCATTGTTGCTTTGTTTTGTGTTATGCCCAAACACCCAGGGTAGATGGCTCAGTGTCCTAGTATTTCTATAAACTTTCTCTGTCCCCAAAGAGTCTGGCATTCTCGTGCTGCAGCCTCACACATAATCAAGGGAGCTATCTTATATGGTTTTGATTTCCATATTGTAAGACTGTTAAATGCTTCTGAAGGTGTTTACAATGCACATAGCCATTGGTATTTTAATCAGAGTTCACAAATTAACAGCCACATTTCTCTGAGATAGGGAATGAGCATGTCTTGAAGTGAAAACAAAAGTGCTGAGAAGCTTTTGCACTGGAAATCTTGACATCCACTGAGCAAATGACCACACCTGTATCTCCAAAGGTCAGTCAAGCCCTAAGGAGTGATTCATCTCCTGCTTCCATCTGCTTTGAGTTTTCCATAGGTCTCTCTCCTTTCAGAATTCAACTTGAGTAATTGTTGCTAGCAAAACCAAAAAGAGCAGATATATTTTGCCATTTACTTTTCTAAAAGCATCTCTAGAAATTAATTCTAAGCAATGGTACATGAATTTTCCATAACTTATCATTTCGGTTTCTTCAATTAGTATCTTTTTAAGGTTATGTATTTTATAGGTAAGGTTCCAAGTAAAGATCCACACATAAAAGGAATTATTAGTTATCTACATTAGTCTTCTAATACAGTAAATTTCTGAACAAAATTCCACCAGGTTTCCATGGAAGTTTAATATATTTTAAAGACTTTAGTATATTCTAAAATTTATTTGGAGTAAATGTGAAAATATAGTAAGACTTGTCAATGAGTTAGAAAAAATGGGAATTTAGTCATATATTGTATAGAATATTATCAGATGACAAAAGTGCTTTTTTAAAAGATAATCCAGTAATTTAATTTTAGAGGAAATATTTAATATTTTTGGAAAGATAAAACTAAATGGTTATTCATTTTATATTGTCTCATAAAGTGGAACAATGTCCATTATCCCAAAGGTATTATAATACATTACATCAACAACAATATAATGAGTTTAAGGTTGGAAAAATATTTTAAAAGAAGCATGTAAAGTGAGGAAGGAATGTAACTCAGTTGGAAGACTGCTTTGACAGCATGCATATAGCCCTAGGTACAATTCCTAGCAGTACATAAATCCAGGCATGGTGACCCACTCCTACAATCATAGAACTCAAGAGGTACAGACAAAGAGGATCAGAAGTTCAAGGTCATTCTCAGTTACATGATAAATTTGAGTCCACTCTGGGCTATAAGAAACTCTATGTCAAAAGCCAATTAGAAGGGGTAATGAGTGTATCATATCCATATGTACATTGACGATACAGACAGAGCCAGAATGCCAGACTCTCTAGGGGTAGAGAAAGGTGAGAAAGAGAGAGACTAGAGAGATTTTTGTACAATGACACTTAGCTTTTGCTCAATGAAAAAGATTTTTTTAAATAATTGAAATGGAAGAAAAAACAGGAGAACATGTCACAATTTATCTAACAAATAATAACAGTAATGTGAATTTATATAATCACTGAAATTCAAGTCAAAAATGGGAAAATTTCTGAAGAATTAAAAAGATGTTCAAAATCCAGAAGATGTATAACTGTTATGGGTTCTCCTCAGGCCAGCTGTGAAGACCCTGAGCTGGATCGGGTCCCCTGCCCATTAGGGAGGGCAAGAGGCTCAGAGTCACCACACACATATCATGAGTTGGGTAGAAGCAAGCACTAGGCGAGGTGCTGCAGACTCGCTTAATGCAGGAGGGGGCAGGCATTGTATTTCCCTTTTCTCCGCCCCCAAGTCCCTTTAGTCAGAGTGTCGTTTTCTGATTGGTCCAGGCCAGGCAGTCTGTTAGCAGTCACTGGGTTCGGGAGCAGGGTACAGAGGCATGGGCTCCTTTTGGCAGGCTATTTGCAGACCAAGAAGTGAAGTGAATTTTTGCTGAATCCCACGGCTCTGAGTCCACGCCATCTTTGGAGGCCTCCTGCTACATATAACAATATTTGTCTTCAGTAGTAATAAATTTAAATCAATAGTGTTACCATATGCTGGCCACGTGGTAAAATATTGGGCATGCATACATGCTGTGTGGCTATTAGACTTCTTCAATTTGTTCATTCTTATTCTCTAATGAATCAATTGATATTCAAAATTAAAGCAAGGGAACTTTCACCATCTGATCACTGGGGGAGTCTGAAATTGTAGACATCTCTGCTATTCCTCTCCTCATTTCTCAGCAGGTCTCTGTATCATGAGAGACCACCAAAGAACCAGAAATGCAAGGAAATTCCTGTCCTATGAAGTGAAGCTCCATAAGAGAAAAGAGGTTGGAGGAAAGCTTACACATAGATTTTCCCTCATTTCTCCTCTTTAATAAATGATCATAAAATCCACCTGATATTTTTTAAAGTATTTCTTGACTAGGAGAAAAAAATACACTAAACACTTAAACTACTAAAAAGGACAGCCCCATGTTTTCATAATAGGCAGAAAGACAAATATCACTTTAAATAAAAGAAAAACATCAATCTCCTTAGGTAAGAAAATGAATTAAATAACAGCAGAGGAGAGTGTGATCAAAGTGTTTCCAAAGTGCCCTCCTGAGAAACTGAGGCCAAAGATGTAAATATAAGCAAAACACAAATGACTAAATGAAAATTGCTTTGCTTCATCTCATTTTCCTTCTGAATTTTTTCATGATGTTACCAAATAGCATTCATTGGTGAATTTGAATATCTAACAAGTCATTTCAACAATTTCTGCCATATCTTAAGGGGATTAAAAAGTTATCATGGGAAGGGATGGGTGGTGATACATCTTAAGGGGATTAAAAAGTTATCATGGGAAGGGATGGGTGGTTATACAGCTCAATGGTAGAGGCTTGCTTAGTCCATGAGACCCTGGGTTCTACAACCCGTACCATGAAAAAGTTACATAAAAAAGATTAGTTTCCTTTTCTTAAAGTAATTAGTATGAAAAATAAAATGTGAAATTGTTCTCCCAAATACCTTTTACTTACTATGGAAAATCTCTAAACATGGCCTATTAACTTATAGTAACAGAGGGTGCAGCTAAAATTATCTATGCAGTTTGTCGTGTTTTTCTAATAATGAGTTTTCTCTATTGGCATTACAATAAAAATCATAATTTTAGGAGCCAGGCATGGTGGTGCATGCCTTTAATCCCAGCACTCAGGAGGCAGAGGCAGGTGGATCTCTGTGAATTCAAGGCCAGCCTGGTCTACATAGTGAGTTCCAGGACAGCTGGGGCTACAGGGAGACCAAAAACACTCATGATTTTATATATAATATGTGGTTTTTGTCTTTGGTTCTGTTTGAGAAAATCTTGAAACCAAAAAAAAAAAAGAGAGGGAGAGGGTGTGATTTGAGAGTTTCCACTTTCTGTTCAACCTCATTTTTTGTTAATTTTAAAGTTAACTGCCATAAATGTTTCAGCTCTAAATTGTTTGCCCAATATTTTCATGTATGAACACTTTTGTTAAAGCCTGAACTCATATTTAAATTCAAACTTATGATTATAATTTGAACATTTGGACTAATATAAATATTATATTTTTACATTCATCCCAAGCATATTCATGGAAAACCTTTGAAAATGTCTTTTCAAAAGAAGGTAAAACAACACTGAGAGACAGTGTTTGAATAAAGGGTATGTATGTGTATGTAGATCTTATTTTGCTTGTTGAATTCATGTTAGACAACTTTGATCTATAATTCAACATAACTAAATATAAAGCAGAACCTAGTTTCTCTTCCAACATGCATGCTGTACACATCATAGTCCATTGCCCATTCCTCAAAAGTGGGATCAAAGGTGTCCATTCTCCTTTTATCTCTTTTTATGATGTATATGAATATACTCTAAGGACTTTCTATAGTGGCAGGTTTCCATATAGCTTTTTCTAAACACCTTTAGTGTTAGTTATCCCTCCCCATACCCCTCCTCTGTCCTGCCCTCCCATTCTCCCACTCCATTTAACCCTTACTACTCTATAATTCCTTTTCCTCCTTTATACATTCTATTGCCCCCCCAGAAGCTTTCCCCCATCACCCATGGCTTCTTAGTCTCTTGACCTTTCTGGATTTTCAAATTGAAACATACATATCTATGATTTCAATGCTAGCATCCAGCTATGAGAGAGAACATGCAGCATTTGATTTCTGGGTCTGGGTTACCTCATCATGATTGTTCTTAACTCTATCCTTTTACCTGAAAATTCCATAATTTAATTTTTAAGAACTGAATAATACTCACTGTGTATATTATCTGTCACTATCAATTCATCAGTTTATGGACATCTGGGTTGTTTCCAATTCCTGGCTATTATGAACATGGATGAAGAGGTATTTCTGTTGTATTAAATAGAGTCTTTTGGGTATATGCCCAAGAGTGGTGTGACTGGATCAAATGGTATGTCAATTTCTAGCATTTTGAGGAATTTTTACACTGATTTCATAGTGGCTGCACCAGTTTGCACTCCCACCAGCAATGGATAAAAGTTTCCCTTTCTCTACATCCTCACCAAGATTTCTCATTGTTGAATTTTTTTTTGGCTCTTAGTCATTCTGAGTGGGGTAGGATAAAATATTAAAGTGGTTTTACATTTCCCCGATGACTAAAGATGTTGAAAACAAATTTAAGTATTTCTTACCCATTTGCATTTTATCTTATAACTCCCTGTTCATTTCCTTTCACAAATTTTAATTTTTATGTTATTTTTCTGAGTTCTTTGTATATTCTAGGCACTAACCCTCTGTCAGAGGTATAACAGATAAAGGTTTTTTTTTAATCCCATCTGTAGATTGCCTCTTCATTGAATGATAGTGTCCTTTGCTGTACAGAAGATTTTTAGTTTCATGACATTCTATTTGTAAATGGTTGAACATAATACTTACCCTATAGGATTCCTGTTTAGACATACTTTCCTATACTAGAAACCATATGCTAATAAAGTAAAAGCCCAATGACCATGCCTATACTAGAAACCATAGGCTTACAAAGTAAAAGCCCAATGACAGGAATAGAACCCCTCTTTTGAAGCTGTTGACCTGGGTCCAAAGACACTCAAACAATACTAACCTTTGCCTCTGTTCTTGCTACCCAGCAGAACTTCATAGTAAGACCCTGCTGGTGAAGACATTACATACATAAACTATAGAACATGCAAGGAGGAATCAAATATGTAATGACTTCAGTTTCATCTCTATTATCTAGCTTTCATAGTTTACAGTTATAGAGCTCAGAGCAATAGTAACAGCATGGGAAAATCCCACATAAGCTCAAGCCATTGAATATCCAAGAATTGATGTGGGAAATATATAAGAAACCACCGCAGCCACACTTGGGGAACTATTGGCAACTGATGACTACTGGGAAGGGAAGATTCAGTCACATTTAAGAGTGAGACTCTTAGTAGGCTGACTAGGCTCCGGTGGATGAACCTACACCCAAGGGCATTTGGAGACACAAATTCTCTCTCTCTCTCTCTCTCTCTCTCTCTCTCTCTCTCTCTCATATATATACACACACACAAATTGAATGGAGGGTGAGATACAGGAGGGTATCTAAATATGATAAAGTATATTGTGTGAAAATCACCAATATTTGATTTAAAAAACTTTTAAATAGAACATATTGCTATCCTATTAATCCCTAAATCTTCATAATTCACTTAGAACAAATGTAAACACATTTCTAGTTTAACAATAGACAGTAGATAATTATTTATTTACACTGTTTTTATTTGCCTTAAAAGTGTTAATGCTTTCCTTCAGGGATTAAATAATAGAGGTTATATGAGTCAGCACAAAACAACTTTAGATTGTCATGCACCAAAATATTTTATAATTGGATCTAGTTGAGCTGTATTAAATTTTCATGTATTAAATTTTTACCTGTTAAATTTTGTATATGTAGGAATTGATGCTAGATTATATGAGATTTAAAAAATTAAATAAAATGATACATTGAATATAATATTTTTTTCATAGAATGATCATTCCAATTTAACCATATAATTGAGCTAGAAACGGAACTGAAAGTACTTCAGTAATTTTAATTCATGTGGTAAATTAAAACTATTTCTGTTACTGCTATTTAGAACAAAAATAACATGCCCCACTCGGTATCCCACAGTGTTTGTTGGGTTGTAAGGTGACAGAGCTTGCTGATTGCCATTTCGTTTTTATAAGAAATGACATAAATATAATTAATGATAAGGCAATTCTGTTGATGTATTCTACCATCAAATAATACTGCTACACTTAAAATTCTGCCCTGGATGTCGACATGGTGTCAAGTTATATAAATTGTCCTCACTTGCCACCGTTTTCTTAAACTAGTCATTGACATAAGAGACGACATTGAATGATTTGACAGCAAGTGAATGAAGCCCCAATTTGTCATCTTAAAATGGTTCCAGTGCTCTAGACATAATTGGGGCCTTATGACTGCATGCCAAAATTGTCAAATCTGTTACCACACCTGCCAAAGATGTGCACAATTCATACCATCTTCCTTGTTTATCTATTCGTTTTCTTTCATGTAAGAGTTCAATTTTATAACAGTATTAGTTACCTTCTAAGGAAGCCTCTGAAGCCAGTCACTGGGATTCCCTGGATGCTAAAAACACATCATCTTTTCCCTTCCAATTTATATCATGTGTTCAAGCACATCATCATGGAAAACCAGAATTTCAAATGAAATTTTATTTTTCTTTTTCCATTGTTTTGGTGGGGGGGTTCATACATGAACACTGTGTTTGTGTTATTTTCACCTCTTCCAGTTCCCCTCCAAATCCTCCTACCCTCCACCACTCCCTCTCAATTTATTATCCTCCTCTTGGATTATTATCGTTACACATACATACATATATTTAAAAATAAGCATATATGTATACATAATGCACTGAGTCTATTTGGCAGTGCTTGTGTGCACCTGCATGATCTGCAATTTTTCCGGTTATTTTAAACTAAAAAAGAAAAATCTTAGCTTAGTATTTCACTAACACTGAAAATGACAAAAATTATTTCAACTTTAAATACAATACTGAATCTTCTACGTTTTTATAATTTTTTCATCCACGCTTATCTTTTACCAGATAGTCATATATTTGCATGCATATTTATATACATACATGTATGTGTTTGTTCAACATTTTGGATCAATAGTTTGCAGGGGTTTTCGCCCCTTTGCATGTATTTACCAGTATTATAATTAATAAATAAATGTATTCCCATTACGTAATTGGCAACAATTATTATGTACCAAAATAAAGTAAAATATACTTAAAATTTACAAAACTTAGAACTTTTGTGTGAGTTTGAGAATTCAATCCAATTTTGCTGTTAAAAGCATTGTAACGTTATTTATATTTCAATTTAATGGAAATGACCATTACTCACTTTTGACTTTCATGAAAGAGCACCACAGTGTATTGTACTTTTCTTACCAACAAACTGTGATATCTTCATATTTGGTAGCGAGCGCAAGATTTTACTTTATGTCCCTGTCACAATAGCTATGTGAAAAAAAGTATAGAAAAATCAGTGTCATAAAGACACTGACAATTAAGCCCAAGTCCCAACAACCTAATTTTTCCCTCCTTTTTTGGAAAACTAATTTCCTTATATTAGCCCATGGAGCAAAAGCACAATACTGATATAAGTACAAATTAAATAGGAGATCAAAATATTTGTCAGCTGATTTTTCTGGATTTAGAATGTTTTATTCATTTTTATTCTATGTGCATGAGTGTTTTGCCTACATGTATTTAAGTGTACCATGTGCATACCTGGTGATGATGAAGGCCAGACAGTGCATCTAAACCCCTGGAAAAGGAGTTAAGGATGGTTTTGAGCTACTTGTGAGTTTGGGAACCAAACCATGTACTCTTCAAGAGTATCAAGGACCCTTAACCACTGAGCCATCTCTCCAGAACCCCTCCACCATTTTTCCTCTTAAATTTTTTTTTTCTGAACTCTTTAAAGGCAAAATTTTTAAACCATGGAAAACAATTAGAAACAATGTACGTCAGTCACAGGTATGAAATAAGCCACAGCTCAAATATAAACTGAATAATCAAAGTAAGTTACATCAGATAATTGTTGTTAATGATTCAAATGAATTTCACTTATTTTCACTAACTTCTAAGTAAATATCTAGGAGATGGAGAGACGGCTTGACTAAGACCAATTTCTGCTACTGCAGAGGATTGAGGTTTGGGTCCTAGCACCTACAATGTGGCTCACAATCATCTATAAAAAGACTACTACTGTGAAAGGCATTAGTTTTTATATGAAGTGTTCCCCAAACAGCTTGTGTGTGTTAAATACTCAGTTGGCTTTGAGGAGTGATTGGCTCCTGAGGATGCGAATCTAATCAACTAACTGATCCCTTAATACATGCTTTAGTTTGACCAAAAGCAACTTATAAAAGAAAAAGCTTATTTTGGCTTACTGTTCCAGAAGGATGAGTCCATCATGGTGGGGAGGTATGGCAGCAAGCAACAGGCATGGTAGAAGACCCAAAAGCTGAAAGCTCACATCTTCAATCACAAATAGAGAGAGCAAGCCAGAAATGAAACTAGGATATGAACTCTCAAAGTCAGTCACCAGTGACCTACTTCCTCCAGCAAAGCTATACCTCCTAATGTTCACAAACACCACCATCAACTTGGAACCAAGTATAAAAATTGTTAAAATACATGAGCCTATGGGAGACATCTGTCATTCACACCACCACAATGGATTAATAATACTACGGGAGGTGGGTCACTGGGGCATATGTTTAAGAGATGCACTTATTCCCTCACCTTTTTTTCTGTCTCTCTATTTTCTGGATACTAAGGTGATCTGTACTGATCCACCATATGCCATGATATTTAGCCTTGTATCAGGCTTCACAGTAATGGAGTCAGCTGTTCGTGGTCTGTGATTCCAAATAATATCCTTCATCTCTTTAGCTACATATTCCAGGCATTTTGTCACAGCATTAAAAGGTTACTGATACAAGAGGAAAGAAGAAGTTACGTTTCATACTTGAATGTAACTTGAACATGGGGATAATTCAATGGTTGGTCCCATGTACACACTGAATGACCATAGGAGGCATATTTTGAGCTCTTCCAAGAAGGTATGCCCTGCATCACCTCATTAGCCATTATTCATAAATTAATAGTTTACAGTCTTGTCATTGAAAGGACCTTTGAGGAAAAAAATTAATATATAGGACAGTTATAAACATAGGTTAAAAAAGCAAGAGCAGTCGGGAAAAGAAGGGACATGGAAACAGAAAGACATAAGAAGAGAAACTGACAGAGAAGTAGAGGTTTATTTTCATCTAGTTTTAAACATTTCAATTTCAACTGAGTTTAGCATGTGGTAAACTGAGTTTGTTCCATTTCACAAATTAACAGCTTTCACAATGACTATAGATGTGTGTATTGGAAAAATATAAAAACTAAAGACTCAGTATATAGACTGGAGAGATGGCCGACAGGTTAAGAACACTGCTCTTGCAGAGGACTTGGGTTGGATTCCCAGTACCCACATGGTGATTAACAACTGTCTATAACTTCCATTCCAGGGGAATCTCATACCCTCTTCTGATCTCCACAGGCATTGCATGACATAGGTGCACTTACATACATGAAGGCAATACACACATACACATAAAATAAAATTAATAAATAAAATAAGTTTTAAATAAAGACAAAATATGCATTCATTCTTGGCATGATAATATGGTCTCTAACATAATTTAACAATATGTGACATCTTGAGAATCAGTACAATGATGCTTGTGTTAGAAAAGAAAGAACTTTGGGGGCCAGAGAGATGGCTCAGTGGTTAAGAGCACTAACTGTTGTTGTGGAAGACAAAGGTTTAATTCCAAGCACCCACATGCTGGCTAACAACCACTCATAACTCCAGTTCCATGGGGATCTGATGCCTTCTCAGGAGGATCTGATCATCTGCCAGCACTGCACAACACAGCTGTACTTACATACATGCATACAATACACTCATACACATAAAATAAAAATATTTTTAAAAGAAAAGAAATAACTTTCAAAAAAATATCAGGAGAGATTATAACTAAATATATTATTTTTTTGACCATCCAGAAATGCAGATAGTGAAAATTCAAGTAAAATGTTTATTTTGAAAATCACTATTGAAACTGCAAACAAATTAAATCAATGGTATCCTCGCTACTCTAATTTATTGATTATTTTATATAAACTACCTTGTAACCAATTGAATGCATATAAACTACTTGTATAGATCCATTAATTTTTAAGTTAAAATACATAGTTATGGTCATAATTGGCTTTTATGTGTTCTAAAATCTTACAGTGGTTTTTCAAGACTGAAAACCTGAACACTTACTACACATGTCAAAATTCACATCAGTTTTGGACCATCTCAAAAATGAAAACAGTGCTTACATTAACTTCTTAACCTTCTAAGTGAGACTCCTAAATCAAGTGTTGACTACGTTGGTTTGATTTATACTGGTCATACTCAACTTTCCAAACAATAAGTGAACCAGGATCAACTTTCTTGCTTGTTGAAAATGTTTTAAACAAGTGAGTAGCCCCATTTTTTTTTCCTATAGACTTCAACATACGTGTTCCAAATAACATTTTCTCTGAGATGTTGAGGCAGGATAGAAAAGCAGGGAAAATTACAACGACAAGACAAAGAAAAGTCAGTCCTCATCCAGAAGCCTCATTGAAGCCTCTTTCCAGCTGAGGAGGAAGATTTCCAACACAACTAACAACTGCTTAAAGCCTTTTTACCTTCCCAGTCTTAAACACACATTTTAAAAGAAATTTCAGCAGATAAACCAATTAATGTGAAAATGCATGTACTAGACTTCTTGTTTAATCCTAGTGACATCTACCTAGCTTGATTATAACTCCACCCAAGGCATCTTTGAATTCACCATTCAATCACAGGAGAAAAAAAAGAAGAGAGAAAAGATTTGTTTTTAAAGATTTATTAGTTTTACATGTACCAGAGTGTATCTACGTACACCTCATGCCATTGAGTGCCTAAGTAGGAATTATAGGTGGTGGTGAGCTACCATGTGGGTGCTGGGAACTGAACCCAGTTCTCAGCAAGAGCAACAAGTGCTCTTAACCACTAAGCCTTTTTTCTACCCCTAAGTAGAGTCTCTTGGCAAATTTTTTGAGATGTACCTCAAAAGCCATCAATAAGGCTAATGCTAAGACACTTACATTGAAACTTTCCTCTGAGAAGCCTGTTCCTGCACTTCAAATGTTCTTATTCTTTTTCTAAGTATCTCTTTCTTCTCTCAACCCACTACTTAGTCTATGTTAAAAAAGTTTGTGTTTTTTTTTTTTTTTAATAAACTGA
>NW_008329362.1:804677-827836 GCF_000622305.1 Nannospalax galili
AACTCTTTTTGAGAGGTGCACAGCTATCCTCTCGGATGTACTGTTGTTCTTTGTTTTTGTTTTGTATTGTTTTTAGCACCTTGCTTTCTATCTTTAATAAAATCCCAACTTTGCTTCATACTAGATATTCATAGAATTATCTTCTTTGTCAATGCCACAAATCCTGTTTTTTTTTAACTGAGGTCCCTAAAAGATGAACAGAATTCTCCAGGTTGCTGAGGATCACAGTAAGGACCCATGTCTCTCTGTCCTGTCACTGTTGACAGTGGCCAATGACTCAGATTTCAAAACTCATTTTCAAGCCATATCTTTGTTCTCACTCTGGTATCAGCAAGAAAATTTCTTTTTCAGAACCTCTGTTTTAAGGGCAGCAGGATCAGTAAAGATCAATAGCACATTTGGCCAATAACCAAAGTACTTTCAAAAATAAAATTTTTTACCTCTTTTGTCTCTCATCAGGTCACCAGCAGATGGACTTTGCTGGAAGCCTGATAGAAGAAGAGAAGGGACACTGCTACAGTTTCAGATATGTAAGAATGTAAGCCTTCTGAAGTGAAATCTTAATGATTTTTATGGGGTCATAGTTTTGATATGCTGAGCTCTCAGAGTCTCAAGTTCACTTTTACGTACAATCCTTTTCAGCTGTGTTTCTTGTTGAGACAAATTTCATAGAGACATATGCTTGCCTGGAGACTTCAAAGGAAAATAATCATGTTGAAGGGGTGGTCTTGACCTGACCTCTGTGTTTGGTCATATTGAAAGTTTCCTCTTACCCTTCCCACCCAGCAACAACAAAAAAGAGCATGTCACTCTCTTCTGAGTCATGGGACTCTGTTCTGTTGCACTGCTAGTAAGATGAAACTTAATTCTTGGACACTGAATCAGAGATAAATTAGAATCAATTTTCCTTATGATACTTTGAGATGGACCATATGGCTTCCCAGACCAAAGTTCTAATTATGTGCTTACTCCAATTTGAAAAGCTGTCCTAATCACACCCTTAATCCAGTCAAGCATTTAGATGGCAAGTCCTCCTAAATTTGCATTTCAATCCGCATGGTCCATAAAGTACACTCAGCAGCTCAGTGGGCAGCAGGTCCCTGTACTTACAACCTCCAAATTCACCTCATTCTTGATGTGTTCATTTCTCCCTTTCTCTAATCAAATCAGTACTGCAAAACACAAATAAAAGAATCAGAAAAGGAAAAGAAATCTACTGGAAATTAAGATACTTTAATGATTTTATGTTTGAGTATTTGCTTTAGCAGTACATTTTGATAATAGAGGTGAATGAGTGCATGACATTCTGTGGGGCAAAAAAAGCTCTAAATTCAAAGGGTACACTTTAAGAACTACAGGGTGCTTGAGATTATCATGTTACAAAAATAAGTTAAACTCAGAAAGGCAAAATCACCTTTTCTCTCATATGCAAAATATATAAAAGAATAAAAACAGACACGAATTAAGTGGAAAGGCCACTATTGGGAGGAAGACTGTGATCAGTGGAAGGTGGGAATGGGCAGATGAGAGAAAGTAATGGGCAAGGCAGATATGATCATAGTACATATTCTGTGCACATATAAATATCATAATGAAATTCATAATTTGTAAAAATAATAAGGATCTAAAGAAGAGAAAGTAATGTTTTATTGATTCAATATGTTGCAGTTTTTAAAGTTGCTGATGTTTCTATCTGATGAAGTCTGCAAACAATCCATTGAAATACTTGTCTGAACATGAGTAGCTTCAGCATTTGCTTGTTTTGGGAAATACTGTCCCCAAACACTTGTGATTAGCATTTTTGTATAATAAAACTAATTAAACAAAGTGCCTGCCAGCGAAGTCCAGTGACCTTTGTCCGCCTACCACAATGGTGTTTTTTAATGCATTTACCTTGCAATAAATTGTAGTTTTTCAAGAACACAACTGTAAGCAATGTTTGGGTTTTTTAATTAAAATTTGTGGGTCTGGGAGATGACTCAACAATTAAAGGTCCTCTCCTCCAAGCCTGACAATCCAAGTTCCAACCCAAACCCCAGTATGGTAGGAGGAAAGAACCTAGTCCTCTAAGTTGTCCTCTCAGATTCATATGTATGCCAGATGTGTGCATATATGCACGCGTGTGAACACACACACACACACACACACACACACAAAACCATAAATAAAAATTTTAAATAATAAAATTAGCGCTCATGCATAGATGACAAGTCCATACCTCCTATTTCTAAGATAATAAAATATTATCAAATATATAATCCTAGGGAATTTGGTGCCTCAATGTGGGAAAGAGGAAACAAAGGAAAAAGGCAGAAAGAAAGGAAAGGATTATAGAAAGGAAAATAAATTACTGCTGCTGAACAAATTAGAATGCTTCTAGAAGCATGATAATCCTCATGCCTAGGTTAGGTCCTCCGTTTACCAAAAGCCCAAGGCCCAGGCTGTAATATATTTGGAGAAACAATGTATTGTTCCTTGAATTTTTCAATATAAACTTTTCCAATATAGCAGAACGAATCAAATCACACAGGTAAGTGCAGAGAGAGGGAGGAAGACTGGGAGCTTGTGCCCTTAAGCCCCAGATATAGCTAGCTTTTAAAGTCACATTCCTTTTGATATTATATATTAAGGACAAATATGTTCGCCATTATTTCTTTAATAGCGTTTTTCAGTCACACGTCTGATCTTTTTACTCTCTCACAGAAATAAATCCAACGTTTTAAAATTTTAATTTCTAAAGTTCCATAGTGATTAAACAAGCAGTTAGTTTTAAGTGATGATGATAGTGATTCAATGAATTATATATTCTGTATATTAAAGTTATAGGCCAATTCTCTTAAAGTTCTAAAAAGTCAATTTTTGTTAAAGGCAAGACTGCATAATTGCCACTTAAGTGCTGTAGAAATAAAAAGAATTTCTTTACCATCATCAAACTTGTATCTCCATCAAAGATACTAATGTTTTCTTTTGTCTTCAGATTTGCAGAATAATTAGGCTTTGCCTTGAGGACTCAACTCAATATCTTAAGAATGGAAGAAACTCCTTTTGTTTCTGGGCACTTCTGTGGATTAAAAACACTTGACGCTGTGAACGACTTAAAAAAGAAAAGAAACATTAAAATGGGGGCGTGGCAAATAATTATAACTGAAATAATCTAAATTTTGAATATTGCTTGACTATAAGCTGTTCGACAAGTTTCAAATTGTCACATTAGTTATGTTCATCTTTATTGTTAATGAAAATTATTCAGAGTAACTAGATATTTGCAACATTTAAAAAGCTCATTAAACCAAATTAAACTATGTTATCAGTTTGTGGTTCCTTCCATGTCATGTTGATCTTTCTCTACCCCTGCTACTTAAATAGCTTTAAACATTTATGCATGCAATCTATCACACATATATATTCAAATTTTAAACAAAAGTTTCCAGAGTGATCTTGGAGAATTTGGAGAGTTCAGAGTTTGAGGGTCCAGAGACTAATTGTAATTTATCTTGGGCTATTGTTAGCCCCCTAAGTAGCCATTCCTTGCCTGTCTCTGTGCCTGACATAACCTCCTGTGACTAACAGATGAAAGTATTTTGGAATGTAGTAACTTAACAAAACCTTAGCTCCCACCAACCTAAAGGCTAAGAGTATAGTCAGATAGCAATTAAGACCTATAGCAGAATACTCCCTACTTTGCTATATATATAACTCATGCACCAAAGGTACCCACCAATGTATTAGAATAGTGTCTTGATTTATATCTTTATTTGTTCTGTTACTATAAAAATATCAGGAAACTGTTACCAAGTTGGAACATGGAATGTGGAATGACCTAAATCTGTTTCCAGGTTATTGTCACTCAAATTCGGGTCCAGAATAAGCTATCTATTAACCATTCTGAGGTGAGAGCTGTGCTTTTGCATCAGTAGAATCAACAATCTATATTATTAGATATTGAATTGTACTGAATATCTCTAGAACTGATGTATATAAATGAGTCGTTATAATCTTTGAATTAATTCTTTGGCACTTGGAATATATAATTCTATTTTCTTCTATGAGTTTGACACTCATGTAAGTAGGATCATGGAGACTTTGTCCTTCTTAACTGACTTATGTACATAGCATAATGTACGTTAGGTTCATCCATGTTACTGTAAATGGCAGTTTTCCTTTCCTATAAAATTTGAATGATATTCAGCAGAAGTACATACATTGTCCATTCATCTATCAATAGTCACTTGGGTTGGTCCTATATCTTTATATGATGAATAATAGTGCAATGAACTTGGACTTCAAGATATGAATTTCAGTTGTTTAGGATAAACGTCCATATGTAGAATTACAGGATCACATGGAAGTTTAGTTTTTCACAAGTCTTCATATTATTTTACATAGTCTAGTGCATGCACCATTCTACATTCCCCAAAAGCAGGATAAGGGTTCAGTTTATGGACAGTGTTTCGTGAGCTTAGATACCTCGACCTAGGAGAGCAAATCATGAAAACTTTTAAGAAAAGCCCATTCTGGGATTCTTTGTAAAATGTTCAGCAAAGCAACTTATTAAGGGCCATATGATAATTCAACTCTCTTGCACCTAATATAAAATTTCAGGCTTACTCTACTGAGACCAATCATATTTACAATTTTTCTTTGATATTATTTTTTAGCAATATAGGGAAACCCTAGGGAAAAATTTGTTCTTCAGTGAATAACTACATAATATCAACACCTACCTCTTAGTGATAAAGCCTTACTCTATCAGAAGTGTCATCTCCCCATTGTAAACAAATGACACTAATGCAAAATAATTATAGACTATAGACACATAAATAAATTGTCAGGTACAACAAAAATATTTATTTCAGTAAAGCTCATAAATGTGATATTCTTCCAATTCACCTCTGAATAAGTTCCAATGAAATCTTTAGCACATGCTTATTTTATTTCTATATGAAACTCACAATTGTACCATTTTCTGAAGGCTATCTTTCAGCAAATGCATTAGTACTCCTGCTGTGCTCAAATACTGAAGGGAATTAGCTTAAAGAAAGTGTTCCTTCAGCAGGAGAACAGTGTAGGAACAAGAGTGGCAGCTGTGGAGGCCATCAGTCAATTAGACAAACAGAAGCAAAAAGCTTGAGTAAAGTATTTCAGTGGCAACCTAAGTCATACAAATTCATTTAAGTAATGAATTTATTTTATTACAAAATGCTTAGGATGTGTCATATTTCTAAGCCAAGTGCAAATCTTAAAACTTGTTATTAACCTAATATAAGCTGAGACCATTATAGGACAACTAATAGTCATGATATGTAGTATAATTTTGAGTGGCTATTAAAAGTAATTTATACACAAAATAAATAAATTGATTTCTTCCTAAAAGTTATTTTCTAGTAAATACTCAGTAATAATTAAGACCAATATATTTTATGTCTATGCTTAAACTTTTCTTAAAAATTACAAAAAAATGTCATATTCTAGAGTATTGAGAGTTTATAGTTATTTCTACAAATATAGAGCATCTCTTAATTTAAAACAATCTGCAGAGATCTGCCACAACATTTTAACATCTAATTATCAGCATGAGATTTAATTTTATAGAATAGTTTGTTGCCTAGTAGAGTACAATATAATCAGTTTCTGACAGATAAAATCAAAACTATTTTTCTTTTAACAAAGATATCAACATTTTAAAAATAACAATAGACATATTTTCACAAAAGTGTGGGAGAATGTATTGCCTCCCTTTATATTTCAATTTTGATGTACAGATCAAAATAACATTTATATAATAGTGTTAATGGAAATATCTCATTTTTAAGTCCTATACATTAATAAATAAGAATGTGCCTTTGTAAAAGGACAGTTTTTTGTCAATAAGTTAGCAACTTAATAAATAAACATCTTTGGGATACTGAAAAAAGTAATAATAAAAAATCTGCAGAAATACACACAGCCATGATAACAAATCAGGTGTTTTTGTTTTAATGATAGATTCAGCCTGATCTATAATATTAATGAGCTAAATAAAGATATGTTAGTGACTTAATATGAGAGTCTTCTAAGCCTATTATGTCATGGCTATTACTATACCTTTTCTCCTATTGAAACTATACATGAAATCTGCCAAAAGTAACAAAGGAAAAAATTAAACAGCTTTGTGAAGGCATTAAAAATTGTTTATATCTGTGTTAAAAATAATTAACTTCAACCCCACTCTTATGGTATATACACAAAAAATTCAATTCCAAGTGAATCAAAGAATTAAATGTGAAAGGTTAAAAAATTATATAAATTTTCTGGAAGGTTTCATTGTTTCTCATGATGTACAAATATTTCTTAGTATACAAAAAGCAATAATCAAACCTTAAAGGGACACTTCATAACCTGCTTTAATTAAAATTAAATGTCATTATAACCAAAAAACTCATTATAATCAATGAGAACTCTGACCAGGAGTGGTACTTCATACCTGTAATCACAGCACTACAGAGACTGAGGCAGGAGACTCACCATGAGATTGAGTTTGATTTTGAGGCTAGCCTGGGATTCTGGGTGAGACTTTGTTTCAGAAGATGAGGAGTGCTGTTTAGAAAGTCCTTTCCTATGCCTAAAGGTTCCAATGTATTTCTTCTTGTCCATCTTATACACGATATAGGGTCTTATGTTGAGTTCCTGGATCCATTTGTAGTTGAGTTTGTGCATAGTGAGAGTTAGGGATCTAATTCTACATGTCTTTATCCAGTTTGACCAACACCATTTGTTGAACACACTGTGTATTGTCCATTGTGCACTTTTTGTTTTTTTATCAAAAATCAGGTAGCTATAATTGTATGGATTTAAATCAGGGTTCTCAACTCAGTTTCACTGATCAATGTTTCTATGTCAGTGCCTTGCTGTGTTATAAGGTCAGGGATGGTAATGCCTCCATAAGTTCTTTTATTGTTCAATAGCATTTTATATATGTTGGGTTTTTGTGTTTCCAGGTGAAATATGAAATTATTTTTCAATTTTTGTGAAAATTTGTGTTGGAATTTTAATAGGTATCACATTGAATCTGTAGATTGCTTTTGATAAGATGGCTATTTTCATATTAATCCTATAGATCAATGAGTGTGGGAGGTCTTTCCATCTTCTGAACAAGACTCCTATAGGACAAGCATTAGATCCAACCATTGACAAAAGAGACCGCATGAAAATAAAATCTTCTGTACATCAAAGACACCAGAAGGGAACAGAAGGGAAAAATCTATACCTCTGACAGAGGGCAGTATCTAGAGTATGCAAATAAATAATTAGAAAATGCAAAACAAAAAAATAAATTGTTTGGCAAACAACAAACAAACAATGGCAAACGGTAGGAGGATGTGGAGAAAGGGAGCACCTGTCCACTGCTGGTGGGAAGAGGGAGAGGGGAGATTGTTTTACATATGTTTAACAATGAGTCATTTAAATCTGTAAAGGATATTATAGACATCAGTAAGTAAAAAGACAATGCAAAATTTCCAAAACAGAAGAAATGAAAATAAATGAATAAATGAAAATATTAAAATCTTCAGTAGTCTTTAGAAAAATGTGGTTGAAACCACATATTACATTCAATTACAAATTCAAAAGGAAAATTTCATTTATATTACTGTTAAAAATGTGGTCAATAATGTGAAAATACCATACACTGCCAGTGGAAGTACATACTTATAAAACAAGTTCTCCTTTTATTCATACTCTGTCTCAAAAGATGTAAACTAGCCATACTTTTTGCTTCAATAAGTACTAACAAAATATTCATCACAAATGTTAATAAATTAGAGAGTGTGTTAATGGCCACATTTTAAAGAACAGTATATAACAAAAAATAAATCAAGAACATGAATGCACTTTTTAAATATAACATGAAGCAAAGAAGACACAAAAGACTGCAAAGATGATTCAAATTTATATAACTGTCACAAACTTGCAAGTTAAGGGTTGTAGAATTTAGAAGACTGGCCTTGACTGGGGCAAGACAGTAGAAGAGGGAGAGTGGCTGCAAATGCAGAAAGCAATGACCCAAGGAGAAGCTAGAAAGTGGAGCTGGGGTGCTCTGACGGTTTATGTGTGGAAGTAAGCTGTGTTTTGATGCTGAGTTCATCAAGTTTTATGCTTAGATATATACACGTCCGTGTGTGCATTGCATTAAAAGGTCCTAAATAATTTGTAAGTATGGTGTGGATTTACCATACTCATTTGCAATGCAGATGTGTTGTTAATACAAAATCTGAAAGCACTTTTCCCTTAGCAATAATCTCATGAAAATAAGCCTATCTACAAATAAGGGAGTTGTCTTTTTGAATAGACATCCCCATCTTTTAAATTAAAAGATTAAGAAATCTTTGGGATGGGCTGAAATTAAACTCTGAACTAAATCTACAAACTAAGAAATGTAAAGTTCATTTTGCTTGAATTTAATTACTGTTTGTGTATTTTATCATTTAATAAAATCTCATTCAAAAGAAATGGCATTATTTCATCATATCTCACAAAGAATATATGACAAAAACATGTGCAAGTTATTTATTTCCCTAAGATTTTCTTAATTTTCACCCCATCAGTGCTTTGTAAGAAAACTTTCTAAGATATGTGTAAAGCTGAAATTTCACATTAGAGTAGATCTAATCTCTCATGTGCGTATCAGTTTAAAGGAATACAAAGTTTCCATAAGAAGATTCTCTGCTCTATATGATGTGAACCCTTCTGCTTTGCCATAGCTTCTTTCCCCACCAGGATGAACTGAATCCAGTCAAACCATGGGCCAAATAAGCCTTCCATTAAGTTGTTCTGCCAGGTATTTTGGTCATACTGACCAAAAGCTTACTGCTACAGCTGCCCTAAAGGGTGTGGATTAGAAGACAGCCTCAATGGTCTCCTCTTTAGCTGCTTCAACAAAAAGAAGAATAAGATCTATTTGTATTCATAGCTAATACCAAAGAAACTCTTTTTACTATTTTTTAAATTTAATTTAATTAATTAATTTATTTATTTATTTATTTATTTATTTATTTATTTTTGTCTTTTTGAGACAGGGACTCCCTGTAGCCCCAGCTGTCCTGGAATTCACTATGTACACCAGGCTGTACTTGAACTCACAAACATCTGCCTGCCTTTGCCTCCCAGAGTGCTGGGATTAAAGGCGTGCACCACCACGCCCTGCTATTTTAAATTTATTTAATAACCACATAATTAGAAGAAGCGTTTCATTACAGCTTTAAAATAGTCAATAACAATTTCCAGAGCAAAGATACATCTCTTTCAAAAGCGGCTATAAATTTTTAGGTTCACAGTTGAATTAATACAGTTATACAATATTGAACTCAGTATAAACCCTGTAAGACATAAAATTGAATGAGTTTTTAACCTTTAAAAAAAATCTCCATTTCATTTTAAAATATATTGTTTCCTAGAGAAAGTCTCATTTTTAATGCTGCTAATACTTAGATGTTTGCACATGCATCTCTAATCTCTATGTATTATTACTAGGCACAGTTGGTTACACTCAGATCCTTGGCACCTGAGTAGGGATATAAAGTCAGCAGGTAGATTTCAATGATAATGTTTATCACATCTACTAATTAACATGAAGTAAGTTTTTATGCTTCCTCCTCAAACATAACTCATTTTTTTCTATTAGTTGATTTTTTGTGTCTATATTATACAGAATATCCCAAACAATATTATTAATCTATATACCCACTTCCCAAATGGCACTCTCCCAGAGCCTCCCCCCACCCCACTGGAGCCCATACACTCTCATCCCTGTTACTGTCCACTGTGTTGTTGGGACCCCCCAGCAGTTCCCCAGTGCTTGTCCATCTAATGAATGTAGTCAGCCTATTTAGAGATCTTTGTTTTAAGAAGATCAGCTGTTCCTCATCTAGCAGCAATCAATTGTCTCAATATTCCTTTAGATAAGATTGGGGTCTGCTGTTCATTTTAACAGTTCTATGCTGGGTTACTATCTGGGAGCCTCTTGAGCCACCCTGGCCACCAACTCAAAGGAAGGTATCTCCTTTCAGGCATTATTTCTTGTTATATAGTCTTTGGCTATACATATGGACTCTAAAAAATTATATTGACCCCTTTAATCTTTGGTTTTACTTTCCATTTGTGTATTTAAGACCCTAATGTTGGCCCATTTTTACTTTTAAGATTGTTGAGGATGTGTTCCTCAGGGGTCACATGGGCTTGGGAGGAGGCCCTGGCTCTTTTCTTTTGCCAGTTTCATCTAGTGATGATGACTCAAAGGGCTCAACCATGGCTAGCTTCGCTTGGAAGCATGGAAGAAATGTTTCCTCTTTGTTGACCTTCCGCTTTGTAGAATGGACACTGGCTCATGTCCATCTGGTGGGGTCTCCATGGTCTCCTTGGTCAAGAGGACAGGTGACTCAACACAGTTATAGGGCATTTTGAGAGATCTTCATAGTCTCCTGGAGCTTAGTTGACTGAGGGAAAAGTGCCAAAACTGTCCTTTATGTCCCTCTGACCAAATTAGTATAGGCCTCAAAGTATGGCTGTTAAACATCCAAGAAGGTTAGTTCCGCCAGTCTGCTACTTTTAATTACCATGTGCCATGCAGATAAAGCTTGGCTAAAGACCAAATGTTCTCAGATAAACCTTGCCTAGACAGATATTATATTCCTTATTCTAATTGTATGTATAATTTGTCATTAGGTTGTTGGACTAACATGGTTCCTTCTGCTTTTTTAAAAACTGGCTAGGCATTATTTATCTCTCGCATTGTCTAACACTTTCACCATGGTTTCCCATTTAATGTGCTCCAATTTTCCTACTTTTCCTTATTAATACACTTCTCATATGGTCCCACCTGTCTTGAGCTCCTTCTTTCATTTTATACCCTAGGTTCCTTGCATAACCTTCCATCCCCCCCCTTAAAATAACTCCATTTTTTATCCATATCTCTCTTATTAATGCCTGTATCCCACTGTTCTTCTCTTTCAGATTCTATCTTTTCCTCTACCTCCCTGGTTATTTTCATTATCCTGGTTCCTGTAGTTATGTCTGGATATATACTCACTTAGAAGGATTTGGAGCTAGGATCCACATATGAGGGAGAACATATGTCTTTTTTTTTTTAAGTCTGTGTTACTTCACTTAGTATAACAGTTTCTATTTCCATTATTTACCTATGAATTTTATGATTTAATCTTTCTTTACTGCTGAGTAAAGATGCTATACTCCATTGTATAAATGAACCACATTTTCATTATCTGCTCATCAGCTGAGGGACACTAAGGTTGCGTCCATCTCTTACCTATTGTGAAAAGAGCAGCAACAAACATGGATGTACAAATGTCTCTGAAATAGGATGAGTTCTTTGGGTATATGCCAAGGAATGGTATAACTGGGTCAAATGGTATGCTCATTTGTAGTTTTTTAAGAGTTCTCCATACTGCTTTCCATAGGGGTTGAACAAGTTTGCAGTCCCACCAGCAGTGGATAAGTGTTCCCCTTTCTCCACATCCTCTCCAACATTTGGTAGCATTTGTTCTCTTGAACAAAGCCAGTCTGACTGGGGTAAGATGAAATCTTAATGTGGTTTTAATTTGCATTTCCCTAATTACTAATGATGTTGAACACTTTTAAGATGCTTCTTAGCCATCTTTATTTCTTTTTTGGGGGGAACTCGCTGTTCAGCTCCTTAGCCCATCTTTTAATGGGGTTACTTCCTTTCTTGGTTTTTTTTTTTTGTCTTTTGAGTTCATTATATATTCTGGATGTTAAACCTCTGTTAGATGTGTTGCTGGTGAGGATTTTCTTCCATTCTGTGGGTTTTCTCTTCACTTCCTTTGTTGCTTCTTTTGATGTACAGAAGCCTTTGAGTTTAATGAGCTCCCATTGCTGATTCTTGACCTTGTTTCCTGAGCAATTGATGTTCAGTTTAGAAAATCCTTTCCTACACCTATATCTTGTAGGTTATTACCAAAGTTTTCTTCTAACAGTTTCAGAGTTTCAGGCTTCATATTGAGGTCTTTGATCCATTTGGAGCTGACTTTTGTGCAAGATGAAAGACTGGGGATTAGTTTCATTCTTCTACAGGCAGAGATCCAGTTTTGCCAGCACCATTTGCTGAACATACTGCCTTTTCTCCAGTGAATGTTCTTGTCCCCTTTGTCAAATACCAAGTGGCTGAAATTGCATGTGCTCATGTTTGGGTCTTCAATTTTGTTCCATTGATCTATGGGTCTATTTTTGTGCCAGTACCATGTTGCTTTTATGACCATAGCTCTGTAATACAGTTTAATGTCTGGTACAGTAAACCCCCCAGCATGGCTCTTACCACTCAGGTTTGCTTTGGCTATCCGAAGTCTTTGTGCTTCCATATGGATCTTAGGAAAGTATTTTTCCAATTCTTTGAAAACTGTCATGGGGATTTTGACTGACATTGCATTGAATCTAAATGGCTTTTGGTAGGATGGTCATTTTTACAATATTAATTATTCCAATCCATGAGCATGGGAGGTCCTTCCATCTTCTGATGTCTTCCTCAATCTCTTTCTTTAAAGATTTAAACTTTTTATTGTAGAAGTCTTTAATGTTTGGTCAGGTTTATTCTGATATATATATCTTTTACGCTATTGTGAAGGGGAGTGTTTCCATGTTCTCATTCACTGATTGCTTGTTTTCGTTATATAGGAAGACAACAGAATTTTGTAGATTAATTTTGTAACCTGCCAATTTACTGAACGTGTTAATAATTTCATGAGTGTTCTGGTGTAATTTTTGTTATCTCTTACATATAAAATCATATTATCTGCTGAAAGGGATAATTTGATCTCTTCTTTTCCAATTACTACACTTTTAATTTCCTTCTCTTGTCTTATTGCTCTTGCAAGAGTTTCAAGCACTATGTCAGAGGCATGGAGATAGTGGACAACCTTGTCTGTTTCCTGATTTCAGTGGGAATGTTTCCACTTTTTCTCCATTTAGAACAATGTTGGCTGTGTGTTTGTTATATATGTCTCTAATTATTTTGAGGTATGTTCCCTCTAATCCAATTCCCTTTAGGACTTTGAACATAAATGCATGTTGAATTTTCTCAAAGGTCATCTCTGTCTATTGAGATGACCATGTGGTTCTTGTCTTTGAGCCCATTTATATGATTTATGATGTTTATTGACTTACATATATTGAACCATCCCTGCATCTCTGGGATAAAGCCTACTTGATCATGGTAGATGATCTTTTTGATGTGTGTCTGTATGTGGTTTGCAAATACCTTGTTGAGAATTTTTGCATCTATGTTCATTAAGGATATGGGTCTATAGTTTTCTTTTTTGGTTGTATCTTTTCCTGGTTTGGGTATTAGAGTGATGCTGGCTTCATAGGAGGGATTTGGAAGTTCTCCCTCCATTTCTTTCATTTTGAATAACTTAAGTAGTACTGGATGTAAGTCATCCTCAAATGTCTGTTAAAATTCTGCTGTAAATTCATCTGGTCCTGGGCTTCATTTAGTTGGGAGGTTTTGTATTACTGTTTCAATTTCCTTATGTGTTATGGGTCTGTTTAAGCTGTTAGTCTCTTCTTGGTTTAGTTTTGGTGATTCTCATGCTTTTAGATACCAGTCCATTCCTTAAGTTTTCCAATTTAGTGGCATATAGGCTTTTAAAGTATTCCCTTATAATGTTCTGGATCTTTGTGGTGTCTGTTGTGATGTTTCCCCTTTCATCCCTGATTTTGTTGATCTGGAGGTGCTCTTTCTTTCTTCTGGTTAGCTGAGCTAGGGGTCTGTCAATCTTTCTTATATTTTCAAAGAACTAGCTGTTGGATTTGTTGAATCTTTGTATTGTTTTCTTTGTTTCTATTTCATCAATACACCTCTTGGGTGTAGCCATTCCTTTCTTCAGCTCTTTGTATTGCTTCAAGAACTCTCTAAAGGGCTGGTTTTGAGGACATAATTTCTTTCAGCCTATTTATGTAATGGAAGATTTTTCTTTCCCCTTTGACTATATTAGACATTTTGGCTGGGTAAAGTAATCTGGGGCATCTTTGGTCATTTAGAACTTGGAATACTTTGATCCATGGTATTCTGACTTTCATATTTTGCACTGAAAAGTTAGCTGTAATCCTAATGGGTTTTCCTTTATATGTGACTTGTTTTCTTTTGCAGCTTTCAGTATTGTCTCTTTGTTCTGTACGTTTACTGTTTTTACTGTGATGTGCTGTGGAGAATTTCTGTTCTGGTCCTGTCTGTTTGGTGTTCTGTATGCTTCTTGTATTTGTATGGGCATGTCTTGGGGAAATTTTCTTCTACAATCCTGTTGAAGATCTGGTCCATAACATTATCTTGAGATTCTTCTCCTTCCTGTATGCCTGTGATTCATTGGTAAGTTTGGTTTTTTTTATGGTGTCATACAATGCTTGTGTATTCTATTCTTGTGTTTTCTTAAACTTCTCAGAATCTTTGCTTGAGTGGGCTAATTCATCCACTTTATCTTCCAGTCTTCATATTTGGTTTTCCATTTCATTCATTCTATTGGTGAGGCTTTCTCCTGTCATTTCTAATTGGCTAACTGAGTGTTTCGCTTCTTTCTTCATTTCATCCTGAGTACTCTTCAATATTTCTAGCTCTTTTCTGAATTCATTCAGAAGTTTAACCCTATCTTCCTTCAGTTCTTTGATTTTTTTGTTTATTCCTTAAATCCAGTGAATTCTTTATCATGTTTATAATTGCTCTTTTGAGTTCCATTCCTATGTTATCTCTAGGGGCTTCTCATTGTACTCCTCTAGAGGACTATTGGTACTTGGTGGGGATATATTGCTTTGGTTTTTTCATGGTATTATTTTTTCTCTCTGGCTTTGACATGTGAATTTCTTTTGTAATTTCTGTTTCTTGTGTGAGACTCAAGCCTTCCTTTAAGTTTAGGTCTTCTTTTTGTAAACTTCGTGTACCTTTGTGGTTTACTTGTTGGGCATGAAGAGCTAGTTAGTCTAGGCTTCAGGTTCTCTCTTTTGTTTTTATGTTGGAGTGATCAAATTGCTTTCAGCTTCAGGAGTTCCACAGAGGCCCAAGTTGGTTGAGGATCAGATTCTCTCACGCTTTCTTCTAAGGTCTGGATCCCTCCAGGAAAGATGCTGTCCTCAGGTGTTTAGGGGCTGGGCTAGCTTGGGAGCAGGGCCCAGGAAAGATTTTGGTCTCAGGAAGCTGCTGGCTCTGCCACCCAGGGATACAAAGCAAGGTGGCAGTGGGAAGAGGCCCTAAGGGCTCCTGAGAACTACTGGGAGGAACTGGGTTGGTCTGGATGCAAAGGATCAGGAAGCAGTGGGGATTCTGGGCCAAGAGTTCAGCTGAGGTGTCTGGGGTGCCAAGACAAGAAATGGGCCAGTACCCAGCCTAGGAGGAGAGATGGGGCAGAGGAGCTGGGAGGGTGAATGAGGCTGTGGAGGTCAAGGTGTGTTGGGTGCCACTGGATTTACCCATGAAAGGCGCTGGCACCAGGACACCAGAGGCCATGCAGCCCAGGGAAGCAAAGGGAGGTCAGGGCTGGGTCAGGCACAGAGAGCTCCTGGGGACTGCAGGGAGGGATTGGGTTGGTCTGGATGCAAAGGATCAGGAAGCAGTATGGATTTCTGGGCTTAGAGGTCAGTTGAGGAGTCTGGGGTTCCAATACAAGAACTAGGCCACTCCCCAGGCTAGGAGGGAAGTTGAGAGGGTGAATGAGGTTGGGGGAGTCAAGGTGTGGAGGGCCACAGGACCCACCAGGCAAGATGTTAGCACCAGGGAGCTGGTGGCTGAGCTGCCCAGGAAAACAAAGGGAAGGGGGGGGGCAGGACCAAGCCCAGAGGGCTCCTGGGGACAGCAGGGAGGAACTGGGTTGGTCTGGATGCAGAGGATCAGGAAGCTGTGGTGGCTCTGGGCCGAGAGGTCAGCCCTGGTGTCTGGGGTGTCAAAACTAGAAATGGGCCAGTACCCAGGCTAGGAGGAGAGATGGGGTGGGGGAGCTGGGAGGGTGAATGAGACTGGGCTGGTCAAGGCACGGTGGGCTCCACTGGACTTACCCAGGAAAGATACTGGCACCAGGACCCAAAGAAATATTTTAAATTAGAAAATATGCAGGACAATATATATATATCACATTTCTATAAGAATAATAAAAACTTCACAGATGGATTCATAAATAAATGTGATTTAAATTGCAAATTTTTCAATGGTATTACATAAGAAATTATTGAAAAGATAATTTTTATATTGTGTATAGGAGACATCAATTCTATGAATATTTTTAGGTTATTTGAATGTAAACTTAAAAATTAAGCCTCAGTGGCTGAAGAGATGTTTCAGTGGTTCAGAGCACAACTGCTCTTGTAGAGGACCTGAGTTTGGCTTCCAGCACCCACATGGTGCTAACGATGATAATTCAGGGGATTCAGTGCCTTCTTCTGACCTCTGCAGGCATTGCATGCATGGGTACACTTAAGTACATGCAAAGCAAGACACTCACACACATAAAGTAAAATTAAAAATAAGTAAAAAATGAACTTTTATTCTTTATATGATAGATTTCATCATTTTGCTATGATGGTCTTTCCTCTCTTTTTCATTTTTACTCTTCTTAATCAATGTTTTTTTTCTCTGACAATGTCATAAAAACATATAATGCATTCTGATTTTTCTCCCACACCCTCTTTCATACTGCATCCTTATCAATACCTTCTTCTTTCAGTCCCTTTACCAGATTCTTGGTTTTTGGCTAAATTTTGTGATTCATTTAGTTTAACTAGGGCTATCTCTGTGAACATTGGACTGGAACTATATGCCAGAGCCTGGTGGGGTCACCAGGGAGCACACAACAGAAGGCAATAACTACCCTCAGATCGCATGACTTGTTTCTATGACTACTATTTGGAATAAATGAATTTCTTTGGACATAGGCTCATGCCATGTGAGCCAGTATCACTTATTTCAGAAATGTGTGGGCAT
Organism: Nannospalax galili; assembly: GCF_000622305.1. Lineage (NCBI taxonomy): Eukaryota > Metazoa > Chordata > Mammalia > Rodentia > Spalacidae > Nannospalax > Nannospalax galili. The sequence goes on from NW_008329362.1 coordinate 821,644, forward strand.
TTTATTTTTAAAATATGCTTATTTCACTATTTCATTTTGTAATAATTTAAGAATAATAATAAAGTTGTAAGAAAAAGGAAAAATTCCTGATGATAAGATTCTTCAATGTCAACTTTTATCCCTTGTAGTATTCTCTCTCTTTCTGCCTCTCTCTCTCTCCACACACACACACACACACACACACACACACACACACACACACACATACACAGAGAGATAATTTCCCTCATCCTTCTCTGCATATCTATGAATTTATAATGTCACCTCCAACTTGAAATCTAACTTTAATCTAAAGGCATAGAATTTACCCTAATGTTCTCTCATTCCATACTTATAAATCCTCTTTACAGCAGTTAACTATCTGATTTATACAATTCACATGTATTTACTATTCTGCTTAATCCTAAACACACAGAAAACAGTTTCAAAATTGTTAACCAGGGAAGGGAATGGTAGCATATACCTTTAATACCAGCACTCAGGAGGCAGAGGCAGGTGGATCGCTGTGATATCCAGGCCAACCTGGTGTACATAGCAAGCACCAGGCCAGTTGGGTCTACAGGGATCCATGTCTCTAAACAAAACAAAAAATTTTAACTACTAAAAAATTATTAATTAAGCATTTTTTAGCTTGACATCTTTTATTTAAAATACAGTGTTTGCAATTCCATCAACAGTGAATGAGCATTCCCCTTTTCACCACATGCGAGTCAGCATTTGGTGTCTTTTTTTTTTTTCCTTGATCTTAGTCAGTCTGACTGGGGTAAGATGAAATCTTGAGTGCTTTTGACTTGCATTTCTCTAGTTACTAAGGATGTTGAGCACTTTTTAAGGTGCTTCTTGGCCATTTTTACATCTTCATTTGAGAACTCTCTGTTGAGAGAGGTCCATAGCCCATCTTTAGATTGGGTCATTTCCTTTCCTGTTTCTCCATTTTTTGAGTTCTTTCTATGTTCTGGATATTAATCACCTGTTGGCTATGTACCTTGTGAATATCTTTTCCCACTCAGAAACAGTGTCAGCATACACATGACCCATGGAAACTCAATCAGACCAAAATCCCAGCATGGAACTGGGGAAATGAGCAGCAGGCCCCACCCTTAGCCAAAGAACTATTGGAAGCTAATTACTGCTTGGTGAGAGAGAGTTGATGTTCTTTAAGGGAGAGGCCAACTAGACTCCAGTGAATGAACTTCCACTGAAGGACATCTGGATACACAAACTTGACTCTATAGGCCTTAATATATATGACAGAATGTGTGAAATTCAGTGTGGGGGCTATGAAGGGGTGTGGATAGGGAGGGGCGTAAAAATGATTAAGATATTTTGCATAAAGTGCACAAAAGTAAATAATACATTGAAATAAAAAATTTTAAATAAAAATGGAAATTATTGAAAATAAAAGAAAATATATTGTTAAACCGGTATTTAACCTCAGTTCACTTTTCTTACCCTTCAATGTGGTGATGTCATTCATGTGAAATAAAATTGGTGCATATATTCTATTGGACTTCATAGATTGATTCTATATCCTTATATTTTTTTCTGTGCACATGATCATATTTCTAAAAGTCAGAGTTTCAGAAAGAAGTGTATTCAGAAAAATATCAACATGATCTCATCCATTCTACCTGTTCCACGTCTTTTCTTTTTACCCCATGTCAATATTTCTGTATGAAGAAGGACCTATCAGAAGTTCATGATCCCCCAAGACTGAGGCAGGAGAACTATTATAAGTTAAAGGTGAGCCTGAGGAGCTGGAGATGTGGCTCAGCAGTTAAGAACACTGACTTTTCTTACAGAAGACCCGGGTTCAAATCCCAACACCCACATGGCAGGTAACAACTGCCCATAACTCCAGTTCCAGGGGTTCCAACGGCCTCTTCTGTCCTCCACAGGCATTGCACGACACAGGTACACTTACCTACATGCAGGAAATACACTCATACACAAAAAATAAAAATAATAGGGGATGGAGAGATGGCTCAGCAGTTAAGAACACTGGCTGCTCTTCATGAGGACTCAGGTTCGATTCCCAGCACCCACATGGCAGCTATGAACTGTCCTGAACTCCAGTTCTGAAGGGCATCCGAAGCCCTCTTCTGACCTCCACGGCATTGCACTACACAGGCGCACTCACACACATGCGGGCAATACATTCATACACATAAAACAATAAGTAAAATATCAAAAATAAATAAATAAAAATAATAAATAAAATATTTAAAAATAAATTAAAGAAAAGAAAGGACAGTCTAAGCTATGGAGTACTACCCTGTCTAAAAACAGAAATAAACAGAAAAAAAGTAGAAACAGGTGACAGCTATGCTAGTCGGTGATGAGGTTGCATTGGAGTTACACGGCAGTGTCTGAAGTGTAGATTTTTTTCTAATTTTATACCAAATACTTTTCAACAATATGCCTTTCAAGATCCTAGAAGATAATTTTTAAATCTTTCCAAAGATTTGGATTCAGCATATGAATTTAATATTTTAGTATTATATATGTTGAAAGAATAATAAACATAAAAAGCTATGCATACTTCACTAATATATCTAAAAAATGCCAAAAGAAATATTTGAACTTCTTTAAGGGAGTGAACCTAGGGGTAGATATGGTGATTAGACTCCAGTGGATGAACTTGCACCGAGGGACATCTGGGTACAACAGCTTGACTGGATAGACCTTAATATATATGACAGAATGCATGAAATTTGGTAGGAGGGGTCTATGATGAGTGTGGATGGAAAAGGGTTCTAAACATGATTAAGATTTATTGTACGAAATGCACAAAATGCAATGAAAATATACATAAAAGGAAATTTTAGTATTTATTCGACTAAATCACTTTTGAATAACCCAACATTGTCCCTGGCACAAAATGTCTTTAATTTGAGAAAACCTAGATTTCTCCATTTCTCTGAAGTGTCGAAGGACAACATTCTCTCTTTTTTTTAAATTTTTTTTTTTGGTCTTTTTTGACATTTGAAAGGATGTTTTAATGATCACGGTTTTACAGTGTTAAGATTCAAAAAGTTTTGAAGTAAAATAGACTGTGAGATTATCAAATCCAATATAAACCTTGCATTATTAAATTTCTCATGCCTTTTAAATCTTAAGTTACAAAATGCAATAGACAAGCAGAGATATATTGCCAACCAACTGGGCAACTGTAGAAATATTTCAAACAGTTTTGAATTCAATTCATTTCCTCTTGTAATCCCTTTGAAATAAAACCATGAAAATCAGACTATCTAATATCTCTTTTGGAAAATTAGCTGACAAATCAATACTTACACTATCTTACTGACAAAATAATGTTTAGTTATGCCAAGTTTATTTTCTACTTCTTTTTTAAAAAATTATTTATTTAATAACCACATACTTAGAAGAAGCATTTCATTACATCAGCATTGACATATACAATAACAATTCTCTGAGCTAGGATGCATCTCTTACAAAATTGGCAGTACATCTTTAGGTTTACAGTTGAATTATTACAGTTATACAATATCGTACTCGGAATAAACCCTATAAGACATAAAATTAAATGAGGTTTTAACCTTTAAAAAGGATCTCCATTTCATTATTAAAATATAGAGTTTCATGCAGAAAACTTCATTTTTAATTCAATTGACATTAAGAGGTTTGCACATGTGTTTCTAATCTCCATATATCAGGTTATTACTAGTCACAGTCAGTTACTTTCTGAGCTACTTGGAATCTGAGCATGGATATAAAGTCATCAGGTAGATTTCAATGATAATGTTTTGCACATCTACTAATTATTAAGGAGCAAATTTTTATGCTTTGAAGAATTATTATTATTTTTTTATTTATTTTTTTACACCCATTCCCCAGATAGCACCCTCCCATAGCCTCCCTCCCCCCACTAGAGCCCTTATACTCTGATATCCCTGCTACAATCCACTGTGTTGTCGGCACCCCAGTTGTTCCCCACTCATCTGGTGACTCTAGTCAGCCTATCTAGAGGTCTTTGTTTTAGGAAGATCAGCTGTTCCTCATCTAGCAGCAATATTTTGTCAATATTCCTTTAGATAAGATTAGGGTCTGCTGTTTATTTTCACAGTTTCATGCTGGGTTGCTATCTGGGAGTCCCTTTGGCCACCCTGGCCAAAAATTCAAAAGAAGGTATTGCCTGTCTGACCTTGTTGTTTGTTATGTAGCCTTTAGCTATGCATATGGACTCTTAAGAAATTATGTTGGCCCCTTTAATCTTTGGTTATACTTTCCCTTTGGGTGTTTAAGGCCATACAGTTGGCCCAGATCAGCCAATTTATTTTTACTCTTAAGGTCGTTTGAGGATCTGTTCCTCAGGGGTCACATGGGTTTGGGAGGAGCCCCTGGCTCCTTTCTTTTACCAGTTCCACCTATGTGAAGATAAGTCAAAGATCCTGCTCAACCATGGTGGGCTTCGCTTGGAAGCATGGAGGAAATGATTCCCCTGTGTTGACCCTCCTCTTTGTAGACTGGACACTGGTTCCAGTCCATCTGGTGGTGACTCCTCGTCCTCGATGAAGAGGACAGATGACCCATCACCATTATAGGACATTTTGAGAGATGCTCATAGTCCTCTGGAACTAGTCGACCCAGGAGGGCAAGGAGCAAAAAGTGTCCTTTATGTCCCTCTGACCAAATTATTATAGGCCTCAAAGTATGTCTGTATGTCTGTTAAACATCTAAGAAGGGTAGTTCCACCAGTCTGGTACTTTTAATTATTGTGTGTCATGTAGATAAATCTTGGGCAAAGAACAATTTTTCTCAGATAAACCTTACCTAGATACATATTTCTTGATCTGCTATGTATAATTTGTCAGTAGGTTGTAGGACTAATATGGTTCCCTCTGGTTTTCAAAACTAGCTAGGCACTATTTATCTCTCATCTTGTCTCACCCCTCCATCATAGTTTTCGCACTTAATGTGCCCCCATTTCCCCTCTTTCTCCCTGACTAATACCCTTCTCCTATGGTCCTACCTCTCTTGAGCTCCTTCTTTCCCTTTATCCCCTAGGTTCCTTATATACCCTTCCCTCCTCCCTCCCTTAAACTAACCAAATTTTTATCCATATCTCCTTTATTAAGGCCTGTTTTCTAATGTTCTTGTCTTTCAGCTTCTTTTTTTTTCCCCTTTACCTCCCTGTTTCCTTTCCATTATGCTGGTTCATATAGTTATGTCTGGTTACACACTCATTTATCAGGGCCTGGTTCTAGGATCCACATATGAGGGAGAACATACATCGATTTTTTTTCTGAATATGTGTTACTTCATTTAGTATAACAGTTTCTAGTTCCAACCATTTACCTGCAAATATCATGATTTCATCTTTATTTACTGCTAAGTAAAACTCCATTGTATAAATGAACCACATTTTCATTATCCACTCATCAATTGAGGGACACTTAGGTTGCTTCCATCTCTTAGCTCTTGTGAAAAGAGCAGCAACAAACATGGATGTATAAGTGTCTCTGCAATAGGATGAATTCTTTGTGTATATGCCCAGGAGTGGTATAACTCGGTCAAGTGGTAGGTTCATTTGTAGTTTTTTAAGAGTTCTCCGCACTGCTTTCCATAGTGGTTGAACCAGTTTGCAGCCCCACCAGCTGTGGATGAGTGTTCCCCTTTCCCCATATCCTCTCCGAAGTTTGCTATCATTTGATCTCTTGATATTAGCCAGTCTGACCAGGGTAAGATGAAATCTTAAAGTGATTTTAATTTACATTTCCCTAATTATTAGTGATGTCGAACATCTTTTAAGATGTTTCATAGCCATTTTTACTTTCTTTTGAGAACTCTCTCTTCAGCTCCTTAGCCCATCTTTTCATTGGGTTGCTTCTTGTCTTGGTTCTCTGTTTTTCGAGTTCATTATATATTCTGGTTATTAAACCTCTGTCAGATGTGTCGATGATGAAGATTGTCTCCCATTCTGTGGGTTTCCTGTTTGCTTCCTTGGTTGCCTCCTTTGATGTACAAAAGCTTTTTAGTTTGATGAGGTCCCATTTGTTAATTCTTGCCCTTGTTTCATGAGCAATTGATGTCCGGTTTAGAAAAAGCTTTCCTACACCTATATCTTATAGGTTTTTCCCAATGTTTTCTTCTAATAGTTTCAGAGTTTCAGGCTTTACATTGAGATCTTTGATCCATTTGGAATTGACTTTTGTGCAGGGTGAAAGAT
>NW_008329362.1:828398-842444 GCF_000622305.1 Nannospalax galili
CCACTTTTCTGAACGTGTTAATAATTTCTAGGAGTTTTCTGGTGGAATTTTTGACATCTCTTAGACATAATATCATATCATCTGCAAAAAGGGATAATTTGATCTTTTTGAGACAGGGTCTCCCTGTAGTCCCACCTGTCCTGGAACTCACTATGTACACCAGGGTCACCTTGAACTCACAGAGATCTGCCTGCCTCTGCCTCCTGAGTGCTGGGATTAAAGGCATGTGCCACCACATCCAGCAACATTTTCTTTTTTAAAAATAATTGATGGCTTATATACTTTATACATAGTTACAGGTTTTATAAAGTGATTTTCTTTCTAGAATATCTCAAATTTTAATCATAATCATCCTGTATAGCCTCCTCGCCTTCTTCTCCCTCTCTCCCCTCCCACTAGTCTCCTTCCCTCCCCCAGATAGTCTAACTTCTGCACCTACATATTCACACATATACATACACAAATAATGGTTTTACCTATCCATATAAAGTCTAGGACCTGTAAATGAGATAAAACACTCATCTTTTCAATTCTGACTTATTTCATTCAATGTGATGATCTCCATTTGAATCAAATTTTCAACAGAACATAGATTACTCTTCTTTATGGCTGAATGAAACTTGATTGTGAATGTGTACCACATGTTCTTTATTCATTTTTCCACTGATAAACACCTAGGCTGGCTCCATAACTTTGCTGGGTTCTTTTAACAGTTTATTTATTATTTTTATAATATGTGTATGCATGTATTTCCTGTATGTATGTAAGTGCACCTGTGTCAGGCAATGGCCGGAGGACAGAAGAGGGAGTAGGTTCCCCTGGAACTAGAGTTACAGACAGTTGTTAGCTGTCATGTGGGTGATGAGATTCAAATCTGAGTCTTCTGCAAGAACAGCTAATGTTCTTAAGTGCTGAGCCATCTCTCCATCCCCAACTTGGCTGTTTTGAATAGAGTTACAAAAAATATGAATGTGTGGTGTTTTCTTAGAGTCCTATGGGTTTATAACAAGGAATCGTAGTTCTGGTTTTAGAACTTTGTGTCACATTCATGACTTCAACAGTGGCTGAACTATATATATTCCAGCAGTATATTGCAAGAGTCTCTTCTCCATCATTTCCTACTACCATTGGTTGTTGTTTTCTTAATGCTAGTTATTCTGACTGATAAAATCTCAATGTAGATTCAATTTGAACTTCTCTGATAGCTAAGGATGTTAAACATTTTTATGTGTTTATTAGACTTTTAAAATTTATCTTTTAGGAACTATTCATTAGTCCATTTATTGATTCGGTTGTATGTATTTGGGGATTTTTTTGTTAATTCCAGATATTATTCCTCTGTCCGATGTGCAGTTAGCAGCATTTTCTCTCACCTTCTGGAGGTTCTGTCCCTCCCAGGTGGTTTCTTTTGCTGTATACACACTCAACAAATAAAAAGGAATGAGTAACAACAAACACATGGGCACCAGGGACTTCTAGGGAAGTGGACTGTGAAATGATATTTAATGGCAAGAGTGTTTATTAAGGCATCCCCTTGACACAACTCTGGAAAAGATGAAGAGAGAAATGTTGATCAGACTGAGAGGTAAGTTGTGATGGAAGCCAGGAAACCCCACAGAGAACTCATAAGATAAACCTGCCTGTCAGAATACCCCAATGGCCAGACTGCACAATCTTCGCTTTGGTGTGGGAAGTGGGTTACTCTAAGAAGGATGTGACCTTGGGTGAGACAGCTCTCTGGCAGCTAAGACAAATTTTTCTTATGTGAAACTGGGAGGCACATGTGATTAAAACAAAACTAGTCTCCAGCAAAACACTATTTATACAACCAAGTATAAGTTATGAGAAAATATAACACTGTCTTTGATCAATAAATGATGTTTCAAATGAACATTTTTATCAATAATTGAGATTATTATAGTTTAAGATCTAGATTGGTTTTGTTTTTCTCTGTTTGATACCAGAGGAGATGAGCTTTGTCTTTGCTTTGCCTCAAAGCAAAGTCTTTTCCGCAATATGTCAGGTTAAGATTACTTTGTTACATTCTGGAGCTAAAATATTTTACATCAAAATATTTAAATGATGTACTCAAAATGATTATGAAATTACTTTTTAAAATCAATTTTTAATAATCTGTTTATGGATGTTAAAGTTTCAAAAATGTGGTATATTCTCATAGTTTATTATTAAAATCTGCCTGATAATTTTAAGATGGAAATTCCCTATTATAGTTTTTTAAATATTTTATTTATTATTTTTATTTTATGAATATGCATGTATTGTCTACATGTAGGTAAGTGCACCCGTGTCATGCAATGCCTGTGGAGGACAAAAAAGGCTGTCAGATCCCCTGGAACTGGAATTATAGACAGTTGTTAACTGCCATGTGGGCCCTGGGATTTGAACCCAGGTCTTCTGCAAGAACAGTCAGTGTTCTGAACCACTGAGCCATCTCTCCAGCCCCATGGAAATTCCTTATTACAGTGTTAATAGATGATTGTCAATAACTCTGGTAAATTTAGTCACCAGCAAAGACTATTTTGGATAATAGTTTCTGCCAGTGAGAAGACTTAGTTGAGTACTTGAAACTAGAATTGGAAAAAAATGTGGCCATTCAAGATTTGGAGTTCCACCAGGTAGACTGTATCAACTACCTATCTCAACCACACCTACGATTCTATTTTCATTTCCCTGTTCCTGGTCCCTAATTTGACCAGAAATCATGTAACTTAATATCTGATGGCTTTAAAACTAAGGAAATGAGTTAGGCTTAGTGGCAGTCACCTTTGATCCCAGCCCTTGGGAGGCAGAAGGAGGTGGATCTCTGTAAACTCAAGTCCAGCCTGTTCTACATAGTAAGTTTTAGGCAAGCCAGAGATACATAATGAAACACTGTCTTAAAACATAAGGAAGTGAAAACTTAATTTTTCTTATGAAGCTCAAGATTCTGATAAAACTATTAGGAAAACAGTAGACTTACTTTCTTATGGAATTATATATATATTTAAAGAATGGAATCCAAATTCATTGTTGTATCACAGGTAGGACAAAATGGACAATCAGACATTTGTAATTTGCAAATAAGTGTCTCACAGATCAAATAGTAAATACTATATTTCAAACGACATGAATAAAAAGATAAAAGAGGCAATATGTTTACTAAGCAGTAATAAAGCAAGATATTCACATGACTTTAACAGAAGTAGTAACAAGATTAAATAAATGCTGTCCCAAGCCATTTGTAAAATTGATATAAAACATAGATAATGAAGTATGTGGTACATACTGGTAGAAATATTTTGCTAAATGATAATTCCTCTTCCACCATCCTATTATTTTACCTAGCCAAGTATCACTTAGCATCTTCCTTGTGTAGTAGGCGTCCCTACTAGAGCTAATTCCAATGTACCACCATAATCAAGGCTTCTGCTTGAACAAATAAGTAAGTCATCAACCACGAAACAGCAGCCAGTGTTCTTGCAGGGAATGAGAAGCTTGAAATCTTGCAAATTAATTTGAAGCCACTGCTGTTCTTAGCACTATGGCAGTATAGCACAATCTAATAAACATAAAATAGAGCACAGAGAGCAAATATAATAAGAGCATTTTAGCAATGCACAACACATGCACTCAAATCTATATCTCAGTGAAGGATAGAGTATTCAAGAAGTGGCCATCAGTTTCCTCTTAAATGAATCCATGACAGGGAGTGTGACACACAGAGAGGCCTTTACTCAGAAAGATATGGTCAAAAAGCACAAAATCTATCACCTTTTGCTGATACTCCTTCAGATGTTTTAAGATTTGGTGGTATCTGCCTTGTCTGCACTTCTAAGACAGCTTTCAACAGCTTCCTTTAACTTCTATCTCACGTGCACCTTCCAAATCTGAAACATGTCTACTGAGGGATGTGCCTTCTCAATCATCTTAAAGTGTTGTGGTTACAAGTGCATTTAATGTACCACCTCCAGAACCATTAACACAAGCTTGCAACAGAAAAGTGCCTTTCCAAGATCTGGACAATAAATCTCTCTCTATATGTGGCTGAAAATGAATTTCTCTGAAAAGCATATTTTTTTTCACTGTTGTCAACACTAGTGTCCAAGAAACTGGTCCCTTCCAAATAAAATCTCACACAGATCTGAAATTATGTATGCTACTGAAATTTCAAATGCACAGTGTAATATACAGTCCTTCTGCATTGCATCTGGCATTATAACCCATTGTGACTTTCATAGGCTTGACATAATAGAAATGTTCATATATTAAGTCACCAAAAGCCCTCAAGGTCATTTTACATTTACTGTTCTATGGATGAAAGACAAATAAAGGCCTATTTCAGTCCCCCATACTGTCTAAACTCCCTTCAATTAGCTTGTCCAAATTTATTTTGACAAATATATATATATATATATGTGTGTGTGTGTGTGTGTGTGTGATTTACAACATTTTAACAATTTATTTTTATTTTCATGTGTGTGTGTGTGTGTGTGTGTGTGTGTGTGTGTGTGTGTGTAGCATGCTTGTGAAGGTGCCCATGTCCAGAAGAGAGGTTGTTGATCCCGGTGGCCCTGGAATTACAGGCAGTTGTGAGTTGCCTGGCGTGGGTGCTGGGAAACAAATCAAGTCCTCTGTAAAAGTGGCAAATGTTTTTAACAACTGAACCATTGCTCCAGCCCTGATAACATAACATATCTATTATGTGTGTGTGCACACACATGTCTGTCTGTCTGTCTGCCTGTGTGAATGCTCATGTGGGCATGCACACAAATACATTTTTCAGTTCTTATGATAATGGTACTCCAGGCAGACCCCATGGATACCTAGGATGGGTTATTCCCAGTTGTGTTTTCTGTGTGTTCACTGCAGCACTCATCTGTAACACAGTCAGCATCTGGGTCACACTCAGCAGAGAACTCCATGAGTCTAGGTGCCATGTAAATCTTCCCTGCTCCAGGCTACAAACTAGAAGAGGGTTGACACTTAGGAAGCAGCTGGCAAGTATCTTTAAGTGGGGAATCAGTGTGGAGCCTCGATCTTGCAATGCAGCATGTAAGTAATTCACCTCTTCAATAGCATTAAGGATATAACAGAATTTGAAAAGAAACAGAAAGGAAGAGAAGAGACAAAGATGGTCTAGAAGATTTCATTCATTTTGTATCATGTCATTATCATTCAATGACCCATCCCCATTTATTCTATTGTATCTGAAAGGATATCTTAATGCATTTTTCTAAAAGTAGTCATTGATTAGTATATAATAGAATAAATTTTAGGGTCAGTTACTCTTTTACTAGCTACATAATCTTGGGCCTCTTACAGTTTTTTTCACTCTGTAAAATGAAAACTGCTAAATTACATAAGAATCATTTATTTGTAAGAATTACATAAAATATATTAATAGCTCTTGTCATATCCATCACCTCCATGACAAAACTGGTGTGATGGTAACATTTTCGCTTAAAATTTCACCCACAAATTTAAAAATAAAATGTTACCTATAAATATTAAAGTCATATTTCTATCATTTCTAAATTTAAAAAACTAAAGAAACCTTATCCTCTACGTATTTCTCATTTCTTTTACTGTCCTTAATTCATGATAGTTTATAAAGATCCAGGAAACTTCAACAAGATTTCCAGCATGAAAAAAAAATGACTTTTTATTTGGGATTTTGAATCTACTAAAAAATGGTGAGCTGCCTTATATGACTACTTTTCTTATATGCATAGCCCATCTTTTTAACTGTGACATGATCTATTTGTGAGGAAAGAACAAAGGAAAAATTGTAGTTCTACAATTTTGGATGCAATTTTTAATCCACTGTCAGATTGTGCTCTTAAACCCTCTGCCTTACCTTTTTATCTTATTATTCACCCTCTTGGAAACATATTTTCTGCTATTGGGACTTCTTCAAAATCCACAACTCATTCTTTAGACTTCTTGAGGCTACACCTAAAGGCACATAAATAAATGAACATAGTACTTGTCGCATTTACATATATTTTGTTGTAAGATTCAAACACTTCCTTTCAGTACTTGAGTTCAACAAAATCATTTCAAAAACAATACTGTTCTTTCTTTCTTTTGGGGGGAATGGAGCCCAAATCTTGTACATGCTAATTAAGTGCTCCAGTATTGACCTATGTTCTCATTCTCTAGCAATGCTGTCACTAGATGACCATTCTCTTTGAATTTTTTCACAATTTCACTTTGCATTCTATTTGAGAAATTCTAATTTTTGTTCATATTTCCTTCTAGTCTATATAATTATCTTTGGATAAATATGCATGAATATTTACATAAAATTTATTGATATATGGTATACAAAAATGTATACACATTGTAGTTCAACAAATTCTCTCAGGGAAATACATTCATATAATAAAGTCCTAGTTTAAGAAGTAGAATATGTCAATCACTCAAAATTCAGTCTCTAATCCTCTTTCCCAAATAGAGTAATCATTATCTTAACTTACATTAGACTTCCATGATTTTGTACTTTGTGTTGGTGATCAACATTTATTTCCAGTTTGGAATCATTTCAGATTGTTCTAGTATAAACACCCATATACATTTCTTAAGAAAAAAAATGTTACAGATAAATTCCTATTGTAAATCTACTTTACTTTTAATTGATATCTCCTTTTACAGAAAATGAACTTCTTTTTATTGTTGGTTTTCAGCTTTGTTTGCTTTTGTTTTGAGATAGGGTCTCCCTGTAGCTTCAGTTGGGCTGGAATGCCTTGTGTAGGCCAGGTTGGTCTCAGTCTCACAGATCTGCCTGCCTCTGTTTCCTGAGTGAGGGGACTAAAGTTGTCACCACCACACCCAGCTAGACAGTAAATATCTTGTAAATAATATATGGTTTATAAACAATATGTGCACTTAGTGTATAGCTACTATGCACAGTCTCTGTCTGTTGACCTTGTTCTTTTTTTCTTAATGTTCTTTCTGCTTTTTAAGCAAGTATTTTATCTCCCCATATTCTCTCTTCCCCTAGCATCTCAAGTTATGTATATACTGTGTATCCAAGAGTTTCTTATATGCATTTACAGCTAATTAAAATCCAATCTCAAATAGCACTATAACAATATCTGGGACAGTGTATATGCCATGTAAGAGAACTGCCCTTCCTCCTGTCTAATGTGATTTTGATGTAACTCATATCGGTTATCATGAATGGTGATCACTGCTGCAAATACAAGCATGGCTGGTATTATTATTTTCAGCAAACTTTATGTTTGATCAATCAAACTTTTTAAAGAATCAAAACCACCACCTATGCAGCAGAATGCTCCTATCTAGCTGCACCTGCTTCCTGGAACCTCATTGTTTTGATGGTTCTGGGAAATTAATTTTTGAGAAAACTTGTTTCAGTCTAACTGAAACTTTTTGTTATCTGGCTTGTCCCTGGTATGATGTAATTGTGGTTTGGGGCTTTATAAATCCTACCCTGCCTCTCCTCAGGGTTGAGAGTTCTTTCTGGTGTGACTGCCTCTAACAAAAGATTCAGTTTGACCACCAGTTGTGTGACATTCCTCTGCATTGGAATACAACCTTATAGCAACGAGGATAAAAATTATATTGAATCACTCTTCAAGAGAATGAAGAAATGGTTAAAGTATGAAACATTAAAAAGTTATGAAGATAAAATTTAAAAAATATTTTTCAAAATAGAAGGAAATATTAAAAAAAACTCTCAAACAAAACTGAGAGAATTTTTAGTTAGTTAATTTAGTTAATTTACCTTGTAAGAAATATAAAATAGAAGTCCTTCAGAGAGAAGATGGACATAAAAAAGGAAAGTGTCAAAGATGATTGAGAAAAATCTCAGTCACTGTAATGTCAATTATGTCGTCCCTTATTTTCTCTCCTTCTGGGACTCTGGCTTTTCCATTATACAGATCCTACACATTTACAATCATCCCAACAGTTCTTGAACATTCTGTATCACCTTCTTCATTTCTCATTATGTGTTCTCCTTGCTTTACAGTTTGAGATATTCTGTTGGCATATTGTCAAGCTCAGACTCTTTCCTCTGTTGTCTATAATCTATTGACGAAGCTGTCAAAGGAATTCTTCATTTGTTATTTATTTTTCTAGCATTAACTAACCAAAAATTCGATTATTTTTCATAATTCATAGGAATTTTTATTTACATAAATAATTTATTGAGAATTTCATACATGTATATAAGGTGTTTTGATCAAATCCATGCCCATACCCTCCCCTCCAACTCCTTCCATATCCCCTCATCACTTTTTCCGATAACTTCATGTACTCTTTCTTATTCCTTAATTTTTATGGGGGTTTTGGCTACTCTAATGTTCCCCCTTCTGAAGAGGTAACCCTAAAATCTTTTAAGGATTGGATAAAGCCTCCAAATATTTTCAACATTTTTGGCCTTTGGAACAGAATAGGTTGCTAAAAGGCCCAAGGACATTGTGGGTTTTAGCCAAGAAACTGGCTACTTTTCTTTGGGGTCTTTTCACACAAATTGCCTAGCAAATTCCTACCTTCTACTCTTATCACACCACCCCCTGAAGAGATTACCCAAATTGCCAATAGGGAATTAGGACGCAGACCACTCTGGCTTCTTCCATGCTGAACAGGGACACAGGGTGAGGCAGTTGGAGTACCCATGCAGTGGTCTATCTAAAAGACTCCCAAATTGCATAACTCTTATCTCTAGTGGGAAAAGAAAGTCTTTGAATCATGAGTATGAGATATGAAGGAGAAGTAGAGACAAGAGTAGTAATTAGCCTTACAAGTTCCAGACAGGGAGCTAGAAAAAAGTCAGACAGGGCAATTTTCAAATGTTCATATGAGTCCATTGGAATTTCTTGACAAGGGCTTCCGAAAGCATTCCTCTGTAGAGTTCTTCCTCATTTTTCTTTTGTCATCCAAGCCTGGACTATAGAGTGATGGATTCAGGATTTGCTTTCAGATATTTTGATAGCTGTTGGAGTGGTTAGAATCAGTGTAAGTTCCCTCTCAAAGGCTTATAGATAGGGTGAGAAAACAAATTTATCCATCATTTAGAACAATAACTGGTTGTCTCCCTTAGCTACAGGTGGGAACTACAACATTAGAGACCAAGATTTGAAGTCTTACATCTGAGCAACACTTTCTAGTTAGGAACAAAATCATCAATGAGAAATAATTGTCTAAATAACCTTTTATATAGACTTAAGCCTAATATCTGGGAAGTGTAATCCCTTGAACTTTTAAAGTATACTGATGACTTTACTCTTTGGTTATACTTTCCTTTTGGGTATTTAAGACAATAGGTTGGCCTAAATAAATCAATATATTTTTACACTTACCATCATTTGAGGATCTATTCCTTAGAGGTCACATGGGCTTGGAAAGAGCTCCTCACTCCTTTCTTTTACCAGTTCCATCTATGTGAAGGTTAGTCAAAGGTCCTACTCGACCATGTCTGGTTTCACTTGGAAGCATGAATGAGATGTTTTCTCTGAGTTGACCCTCCTCTTTGCAGACTGGACACTGGTTCAAGCCCATCTTGTGGGGCCTCCATGGCCTTCCTGAACAAGAGGAGAGGTGACTTACCACAGTTACAGGACATTTTGAGAGATGTTCCATAGTCCCCTTAACCTTAGAGGGAAAGGGGCAAAAACTGTCCTTTAAGTCCCTCTGGCCATATTAGTATAAGCCTCAAACTATGGCTGTTAAACATCCAATAAATTCTCTCAATTTTTATTTGTCTGAAAAAGTTGTTATATTTCCTTCCATTTGAAGAATTTTTTAAATTTTACATTAGTGTTTTATACTTTAAACATTTCATTCTTTCTCTTGGTTCTATGCTTTCTGAAGACAATCACAATATAATTTTCATCCTCATTCATTTATAGGTATAATACCCAATGCAAATGAGCATCACACAGTGATGATCAAATAAAAGTCTAGCATTTCCTGTTGATTCTTTCTTCGAGTATATATCTCTGCTTACCTTACCCACTTGTTCTCAAAAAGTCCCTACTGAGATTTTCAGGAGTACCCACTCCAGTATGTGTTGGCCAGTAACTGCAGTTCTCATGTTATTATGAAATACTTGCCTATTTTCAATCTTTTTGTCTCTCTTCTATACATAAAAATGAGAACAGTGTGTTTTTTTTCCACCTTTGGACCCAAAGATCTTTTTTTTAACTTTAAAAAAGATCTCCATTTCATTATTAAAATACAGAGTTTCATACAGAAAAATTCATTTTTAATGTAATTGACATTACGATGTTTGCACATGCATTTCTAATCTCTATATATATGATTATTACTAGTCACAGTCAGTTACTTTCTGAGCATATTGGCATCTGAGCATGGATATAAAGTCATCATGTAGATTTCAATGGTAATGTTTATCACCTATACTAATTAGCATGACATAAATTTCCATGCTTCCTCCTCAAATATAATATTTTGTTAAATTTGTTGATTTTTTTGTGTATGTGTGTATAAAACACAGAACATCCCAAACCATCTTAATCAACTATACACCCACTTCCCAGATGGCACACTCTCATAGCCTCCCTACCCCTACTAGATATCCCTGCTACTGTCTGCTGTGTTGTCAACTACCCCAGCGATTCCCCACTACTTGCCCTTCTGGTGAATCTAGTCAGACTATCTAGAGGTCTTTGTTTTAGAAGAGTCAGCTGTTCCTCATCTAGCAGTAATCAGTTGTCAATATTCCTTTAGATAAAATTGGGGTCTGCTGTTTATTTTCAAATTCTATGCTGCGTTACTCTCTGGGAGTCTCTTTGGCCACCCTGGCCAAAACTCAAAAGAAAGTATCTCCTATCTGGCATTGTTGCTTGTTATGTAGCCTTTAGATATGCATATGGACTCTTAAAAAATTATATTGGCCCCTTTAATCTTTGGTTATACTTTCCTTTGTGGTGTTTAAGGCCATACTATTGGCCCAAATAAACCAGTTTGTTTTTACTCTTAAGGTCATTTGAGGATTTGTTCCTCAGGGGTCACAAGGGCTTGGGAGGAGCCCCCTGGCTCCTTTCTTTTACCAGTTCCACCTATTTGAAGATAAGTCAAAGGTCCTGCTCAACCATGGTTGGCTTCACTTGGAAACATAGACGAAGTGATTCCTCTGTGTTGACCCTCCTCTTTGTAGACTGGACACTGGTTCAAGTCCATCTGGTGGGGTCTCCTCAGCCTCCTTGATCAAGAGGACAGGTGACCCACCACAATTACAGGACATTTGGAGAGATGCTCATAGTCACCTGGAACTAGTGAACTTAGGGCAGCAAGGAGCAAAAAATGTCCTTTATGTCCCTCTGACCAAATTATTATAGGCCTCAAAGTATGTCTGTTAAACATCCAAGAAGATTAGTTCCACCAGTCTGGTACTTTGAATTACTGTGTGTCATGTAGATAAATCTTGTGCAAAGACCAATTGTTCTCAGATAAACCATACCTAGACATAAATTTCTTGATCTGTTATTTATAATTTGTGAGTAGGTTGCAGGCGTAATATGGTTCCCTCTGGTTTTCAAAACTAGCTAGGAAGTATTATCTCTCGCATTGTCTCACCCCTCCATCATGGTTTTCCCACTTAAGGTGCCCCCATTTCCCCCCTTTCGACCTTAATAATACCCCTTTCCTATGGTCCTACCTCTCTCGAGCTCCTTCTTTCCCTTTATGCCCTAGGTTACTTACATACCCTTCCCTCCCCCCTCCCTTAAACTAACCCAAGTTTTATCCATATCTCCCTTATTAAGTCCTGTTTCCTACTGTTCTCTTTCAGGTTCTTTCTTTTCCTTTACCTCCTTGTTTCCTTTCCAATATCCTGGTTCCTGTAGTTATGTCTGGACACATCCTCACTTATCAGGGTTTGGTTCTAGGATCCACATATAAGGAAGAACATATGTCGATTTTTTTTTCTGAGTCTGTGTTACTTCACTTAGTACAGTTTCTAATTCCATCCATTTACCTGCAAATTTCATGATTTCATCTTTCTTTACTGCTGAGTAAAACTCCATTATATAAATGTACCACATTTTCATTATCCACTTATCAACTGAGGGACACTTAGGTTGCTGGTAGGTTCATTTGTATTTTTTTAAGAGTTCTCCATACTGCTTTCCACAGGGGTTGAACAAGTTTGTAGCCCCACCAGCAGTGGATGAGTGTTTCCCTTTCCCCGCATCCTCTCCAACATTTGTATCATTTGTTCTCTTGATCTTAGCCAGTCTGACTGGGGTAAGATGAAATCTTAAAGTGGTTTTAATTTGCATTTCCCTAATTATTAGTGATGTTGAACATCTTTTAAGATGTTTCATAGCCATCTTTACTTCTTCTTTTGAGAACTCTCTGTTCAGCTCCTTAGCCCATCTTTTAATTGGGTTGCTTCTTGTCTTGATTCTCTGTTTTTTGAGTTCGTTACATATTCCAGATATTAAACGTCTGTCAGATGTGTCACTTGTGAAGATTTTCTACCATTCTGTGGGTTTTCTGTTGGCTTCCTTGGTTGTCTCCTTTGATGTATAGAAGCTTTATAGTTTAATTAGGTCCCATTTGTTAATTCTTACCCTTGTTTCCTGAGCAATTGATGTCCGGTTTAAAAAATCCATTCCTACACTTATATCTTGTAGGTTTTTCCCAAAGTTTTCTTCTAACAGTTTCAGAGTTTCAGGCTTTACATTGAGGTCTTTGATCCATTTGAAATTGACTTTTGGGCAACATGAACGATAGGGGTTTAGTTTCATTCTTCTATAGGTGGAGATCCAGTTTTGCCAGCACATTTGCTGAACATGCTGTCTTTCCACCACTGACCAGCTCTTAGAGTTGTTGATCCTTTGTATTCTTTGTTTCAATTTCATTAATTTCTGCTCTGATTTTTGATATTTCATCTTGTCTGCTGGGTTTGGGGTTTCTTTGCTCTTGCTTTTCAAGTGTGTTGAGTTGCAATGTTAAGTCATTTATTTGTGTTCTTTCTGATTTTTAGATGTAGGCACTTACAGCTATAAACTTCACTCTAAGGACCACTTTCATCGTGTCCCAGAAGTTTTATTGTGTTGTGTAGTCCTTTTCATTTAGTTCCAGGAATATTTTTATTTCTTTCTTAATTTCTCTTTTGATCCATTCATCATTCAGGAGTGTGTTGTTTAATCTCCATGTGTTCATGTGGTGATTAGGGCTTCTTCCGGTGTTGATTGTAATCTTTATTGCATTGTGGTCTGATAGAATGCATGGAATTATTTCAATCTTTTTGTATTTGTTGAAGTTTGTTTTGTGCCCCAGTATGTGGTCGATTTTGGAGAAGGTTCCATCTGGTGCTGAGTAGGAAGTATGTCCTTTGGTACTTGGGTGGAATACTCGGTAGATGCCTGTTAAGTCCATTTGATATATGGTATTCTTTAATTCAGATGGATGTCTGTTAATTCTCTGCCCTGTTGACCTATCTAATGGAGACAGTGAGGTATTGAAGTCCCCTATTATTAATGAATTGGGATTAATCTGGGTCTTAAAAACCTGTAGTATTGTTTTTATGAAGTTGTGTGTACCAGAGTTTGGTGAGTATATGTTCATGATTGTAATACATTCTTGATTTATTGTTCCTTTGATCAGAATGAAGTGTCCCTCTTTGTCTCTTCTGAATAGTTTTTGTTTAAAGTCTATTTTGTCAGATATAAGAATTGCTATGCCTGCTTTTTTCTCAGTACCATTTGCTTGGTGTATTTTTTTCCATCCTTTCACTTTAAGATAGTGTCTGTCCTTGAAAGTGAGATGAGTTTCTTGCAGACAACAAAAAGATGGGTTTTGTTTCTTAATTCATTCACCTAGTCTGTGTATTTTGACTGGGGTGTTCAGTCCGTTAATATTTAAAGTTATTAATGAAAGATGAGTATTGAATCCTGTCATTTTTATTTCTGTTTACATTCATAATATAGCTGTACTATATCATCAGCTCTTTGTATTGCTTCCAGAACTCTCTGAAGGACTGGTTTTGTGGACATGAATTCCTTCAGACTATTTATGTCTTGGAAGATTTTTCTTTCCCCTTCGACT
>NW_008329362.1:842467-842897 GCF_000622305.1 Nannospalax galili
AGAAGCATCTGTGGTCATTTAAAACTGGGAATACTTTGGTCCAGGCTCTTCTGGCTTTCATAGTTTGTACTGAAAAATCAGCTGTAATCCTAATGGGTTTTCCTTTATATGTGACTTGTTGTTTCTCTTTTCCAACTTGCAGTATTGTCTCTTTGTTTTGTACGTTTAATGTTTTTACTATGATGTGCCGTGGAGAGTTCCTTTTCTGGTCCTGTCTGTTTGGTATTCTATATGCTTCTTATATTTGTATAGGCATGTCTTTCTTCAATTTTGGAAAATTTTCTTCTAAGATTCTGTTGAAGATCTGGTTCATGTCATTATCTTGGTATTCTTCTCCTTCCTGTATACCTATGATTCACAAGTTTGGTCTTTTTATGGTATCACTCAATTCCTGCATATTCCATTCTTGTGATTTCCTAAATTTTTCTTA
>NW_008329362.1:843134-845219 GCF_000622305.1 Nannospalax galili
CTTTAAATTCAGTGAATTCTTTTATCATGTTTATAATTGTTCTTTTGAGTTCCATGTCCTGCATTATCTCTAGGGGGTTCTCATTGTACTTCTCTAGAGGGCTATTGGTATTTAATGGGGATATGTTATTTTGGTTTTTCATGTTATTATTTTTTCTCTGTGATCTTGACATGTAAATTTCTTTTGTAGTTTCTGGTTCTTGTGTGAGACTCAAGCCTTCAAGTTTAGGTCT
Organism: Nannospalax galili; assembly: GCF_000622305.1. Classification (NCBI taxonomy): domain Eukaryota; kingdom Metazoa; phylum Chordata; class Mammalia; order Rodentia; family Spalacidae; genus Nannospalax; species Nannospalax galili. Next base: position 843,367 of record NW_008329362.1, read on the forward strand.
GCTTCTTTTGGTGAACTTTATGTGTCTTTGTGGTTTACTTTTTGGGTTCGAAAAGCTGATTACTCTAAGCTCTGGTTCTCTCTTTTGATTTTATATTGAAGTGGCCAGATTGCTTTTGTCCTCAGGAGTTCCCACAGAGGCCCATGTCAGATGAGGATCAGATGCTCTCAGGCTTTCCCCTAAGGTCTGGATCCCTCCAGGAAAGATTTTGGCCTCAGGAATTTGGAGATTGGACTGGCCTGGGAGCTGAGCCCAGGAAAGATGCCTTGCCACCCAGAGATACAAAGGAAAATGGGGGCGGGAAGCCTCCCCAAGGGCCCCTGGGGACTGCACTGAGGAGCTGGGTTGGCCTGGATGCAAAGGACCAGGAAGAGTAAAGGCCAGCCCTGGCCTCCAGGAAAAAGGCTGGTGGGTTGTGCAGACCCAGGGAAACAGAGGGAAGTGAGCATAGGGCCAGGCCCAGAGCACCCCTGGGGACCCAAGAAGGAACTGAGTTGGTCTGGCTTCAAAGGATCAGGCAGCAGTGGTGGTTCCCCAGGTGTCTGGGACACCAAGAAAAGGAGTGGGACAGGACCCAAGCTATGAGGAGAGACAGGCGGGGGAGATGGGAGGGTGCATGAGGCTGGGGGATTCAAGGCTCAGATGGGTGATCAACTTACCCTGGAGAGAGAGGCCTGTGGGTCAGAGAGAGCCATGCAGGTCATGCAGGCCCAGGGAAGCAGAGGGAGGTGAGGGATGAGAAAGGTGTATTAAGTTCTTGACCTATCTAAAGAGAACCTGCAGTATTTGAGGAGCGTAGCTGTGATACAACCTCATCAACATTTGGCAGTTAGGTGTTACTATTTTAAGAATATTCATAATTTAAGATAATTCAACAGTTTTTTTTCTAATTCTTTTCTTCTTCCAATGACTCCTTTCTTAATTGACATCCACCCCTGTGCATCATTCCCTCTTAACTCCTTCTTGCACATAAAAAGACAGAGGCGTGGCTGAACAGATGGGTCAGTGGTTAAGATCGCTGCTTGTTCTTATAGAAGACCCTGCTTCGAATCCCAGCACCCACATGGCAGCTAACAACTGCCCATAACCCCAGTCCCAGGGGACCCGACTGCCTCTTTTGACCTCTGCAGGCATCACACAACACGGGTCCACTTACCTACATGCAGGCAATACATGCATATACATAAAACAAGAATAAAAAATAAAATCAAAGAAAAGAAGACAGAAGCATGGCCTGTAGGCCTGCCTCTAGCCAGAACACAGGCATACTGTTGCAGTGGGAATGTGAAATCTCTCTCTTAGGCTAATGCTCAGAACAATTGGTTCCCAAATTGATGATGCTACTGAGAGAGGTTGTGACACCTATGATATGTGAGGCGTACATGACAAGTGCAGGCTACTGGGATGGATCTTGAGGGTTATAGTCTGGCCCTGCTGCAAGTGTTGTTCTCAAGTGGTGGCACAGTTCAGGAAGGTTGTGGAAACTTTGAAACACCGGGTCTCACGGGCGGATGTGGAGGCAGGGTTTACGGGTTAAAGTCAAGCCCTCTGGATATTTTAGGAACAAGTCCCCAAATGGAAATTTTCTTCACTTAAGTTATTTTGGCCAAGTATTTTATCACATCAACCAAAAAGGAGTGAATACGAATAGTTAACTTTAATGGTACTAAAATACTTTGCTTTTACTAAAGTTACTGATAATATATTAATATTTTGTGTATTTCATTCTGTACTTGTATTTATTTTGTGATATTAGTTAGCAAAACAAATGTTTGAATATTTTAAGTACTTATTTATGCTGTGATGTAGCCATTTACAGATCTGAATCTAAGCTGTTTATTTCTATATATAAT
>NW_008329362.1:845363-868795 GCF_000622305.1 Nannospalax galili
ATAATTATATAACATATATAGTTGTGGCAAACATCACGTAAAATGATACTGGATGCAAATCTCTATATTTCTAGGCATTTTAATTTTTAGTATAAAGTTATTGTATGGTTATATTTTTAATACATTACTTATTATTTTTATTTTATGTGTATGAGTGTATTGCCTGCAGGTATTTAGGTGCACCTGTGTCCTGAAATGCCCACAGAAGTCAGAAGAGAGCATTGGATGCTCTGAAACTAGAATTATGGATAGTTTTTAGCCACCATGTGAGTGTTGGAAACAAAACCCAGGTCCTCTGTGAGAGCAGCCAGTGCTCTTAATCACTAAGCCATCTCTTCATCCCAGATTCATTATATTATTAGAAATTTTATTTTCAAACCTTAAATGGCTAATAGAAAATTATGCTTAGAAGATAAATGTAAGATCTGTACTTCATTTTTGTTTTTGTTACTGTTTTATTTTATTTGGTTTTCTGGTTTCTGCTTATTGTTTTATGCAATGTAAACAGTATGAATTCCTTGAAATCACTTTTTAGCTTGTTTTACCTGTAAACACAATGACTGAAGCATCTATAACCTGTAATACATGTAAGAAGCTGGCATAAAGTGAACAAATGTGGATCTCTCTCCTCTCCCTGCAGGCCAGGGAACCCCAGTCCTTCCAGTTTGCATCTCATCATGTGAGAATCATGCAACCACCTATGATGTGCACACTATAAGTCTTACAGTATCATTTCACACACTTTCATAGAAGTTGCAATTTAACATATTTCTTAAGATTTGAAAGAATACAAAGTGTGAATGGAGGCTTTCCTAAACTCTCTAATTTCTCAATGTACATTCTATTTCACAGACACTGAAAAAAAAAAAAAAAACTTTCCCAGTGCTGAAATGTAGGAAAGCAAGGACTGAGGCAAACAGAGGTTGGTACACTTTCTACAAAGCAAAAGGACTCTGGAGCACTTAAGGGAAGAAGTGTAAAAATGGGTCAAAACCCAAGGTCAACAAACCTACAAGAGGCCCTGCCCTGTTTCATCTGAGAAGAAATTCCTGGGTGGGGGATATGAAAGAGAAAAGAATTTGAAGCAAATTCTAGTTAGTAGATGTCAGTACACACATAGGGAAGCCAGGAAAAATTCTCAGAGAATTAGTGATACTTTCAGGTTCATTGGACAAGGCATGTTCTTCATGTGATACTGTCTGTGAATTAGACTGGATCTAACTTCTCATGCAAGGAGCAAGTCAGTACTGGTTGTTTTGTTGAAGAGCAAGATTCAAGCTGGTCAGGAGATAGCAAGAACTCACTGAACATCTGACTTCTGTATCTTATCCTCCCACTAAAAACCTCAAAACTAATTAGAGAGAAAAGACAAACACAAAAGTGAAATAAAAAACAACATGTTTCTATAATATTAATAATGTATTAAGTATCTAATATATCAAGCATCTAATGCATATCAGGAATAGTGGTAACTGCTTCCCAAAATGATCGAATATACATCAGCTCAGTGATGTTCATGTTCTATCACATATAAGCAGAGCAAAAAGTGGTTAATCAACATGTTAAAAGCCACAGCCACACAAGTACAATTGAAAACCCAATAAGCACATCCAAGAAACAAATGACACCTTTGCTCATAAAGACCAAATACTTCATGGGATACTGATATAAAATTACCCACCAGAGAATTGCTATAGAAACCAACTGCTGTATGAATTGTGATAAGATGTTTTATTGGTATTATTAAAGAATATGACTGTTCAGGTGAATCACCCGTAATATATACGCACAGAATCTTCACTGGTCATTTCTGACCTTGCTTTTTGTGGGGCACATATTGCCAGCAAAGACGATATACCGAACAGCCAGGAGCTGTGGTCAACTATGTTTTTACTGTGTACTGCTGGATTCAATGGCTCTACCTTTCTTTATTTCCCATTGTGTGAAAAGAAAAAGTTAATGATACATGACTAATGTTATCATAAATTTCCAGTCATTGCTTAGCTATTTGCAAGCTGCTTGCCTTTGCATACTGGTTTGTTCACCCCAATTCCCTCTCTTATTACGCACTGCCAACTAGTTCTTCATGATTTTGAGATTCATAAAAGCAGCACATCAAAATGAAACAAATTCATGGGAGCACTGTTTTGTACTGCAGATGGTTGATATGTGTCAGATTTGAGAAATCCAGTAAATGGAAGCATGCTTCTAAATATCTTCTTAATTTTCCACTATACCATGACCTTGAGAATGCTGTCTAAAACTGGTTATAATTCTCATGTTATTCAATCAATAAGTATGTTTTCATTTTACCAAGTAGAGTTTATATTTCAGAGCTAAATAATGAAAGTAATGAGCCTAGAGTAAAAAAACAACATGTGGCCAGATATTGTCACTGTGTAGATTGAGAAATAGCATTATCTAGCTTGATATTAAGATTTCCTAAAGATAATATTTTAAAAGAGATATTTGAAAGTACCCCAGATATGTGAGATGTTTCATCCATCTTAAAACTGAACACTTTTTCAAATAAAAGTGCTTTTAAAAGTAAAGAATTTAGAAATGAAAAATTTACAGTAAGTAATGAAAGAAATAAGAGACTGATTAATCCAAAAAAGAAAAAAATATTTGGGAGGAATATTTTGCAAATTTGCATGTCACTGCCATTTCTTTCAATCTCTTGCAAAGCATCAGTTTCCTCCATGCTAACTGTCGTGTTAGGCAGTCACATACCTGTCTCCATCAGCAGCTCTCATCCTGCCTTAAAGAATGCTTGGCAGCCAATCTTCCCATGAGACATAATGCTCCCCCTTTAATGAGCTTCTCTAGACATTCTGAACTTAAGTCATTTAGAGCATTGCTTAAAGACTACTGCTTTGGCTTGCTCACTTTTCAGGAACACACATTTATGTTTATTTCTATATGTAGAATCTGATACAAACTTTGATCATTAGCTATGAGATGACTAAATGGATACATGGACAGCACAAATAAAGACTTCTATTCTGCTACTCTAACTGGCCTTTTACCAGAAAGGGGAAATATAAGAATGCTAGTTTTCACAGATAAAAATGCAAAATATCCAGATTTATGTGTTCAGTTAAGCATAAAGAAATATGGCGTAGCCATGCTTCAAATATATCATGGCAATCTTGCATTTTATCTGGCAATCCTGAAAGTTCAAAAACAGATTTTAACTCAACATAAAAAAGGCTGCAACAGCAATCAAAGTATGCTGCAAAAAACCTTCCCAAAAGCCATTGCCTGACATAGTCATTTAAGAATAATGGAGGTCAGAGAAATCCTGGACCTATTTTTGTAGTTAGCGGGTCTTTTCTTACTTTTTATTATTAACACAGACATTTTGATAAAATTTTCATGCCTAACCATTAGGAATAACTATCTTCTATATCTAAATTCACACTTCACATTCAAGTGATGTTTGACTATAAAACTCCATGGACCATGCACTCACCAAGTTCTTTTTTGAAACTATTTTAAAATACAATGCATTGTTATACATTTTAAATATTTAACTTTGAATTGACCAAACTACTTCATAATTCTGTCTAACTGCCCCAAGTGAAGGTATTATCCTAAGATATCATTATAATTCAGTTTAATAGCTATGAGAAAAATTCTATACCTGACTCACCAGATAATTTATGGGTCAGTGGGCTCTGTAGATCAAGATGTACACTGCTACATAAAATGAAAATATGTCAGTATTATTATGCTTAATTGGGATTGACATCCTTGTTATGAATTCACTTTTCTTGCCTTAACTTTTCTTTTCAAACTCTGATGTCTAAAGATTTTAACATATAAAAAAATTGAAATACCAGATAGAGCCTGGTGTGATGATGCAGGCCTTTAATCTCAGCACTGAGGCAGCAGAGACAGGTAGATCTCTGTGAGATCAAGGCCAGCCTGCTCTACATAGAGAGTTCCAGGCTAGCTCTAGCTATAGGGATACCCTGACTCAAAAAGGCAAAAAAGAAAAAGAAAAAAGAAACAAGGTTTCTAATCTACTGTCTTTTCTTGAAGGTTCTGTGTCTTCATTGCTAAGCATTTTCTTCCAAGTCCCTAATCAAGTAGATAAGTTGTTGCTTACAACCCATGAATCAGTATGCAAATTGCACTCATGGCTATCTCTCCTCTCAGCTAGGTACATAGTCAGGTTCAAAGCTTTTCCCATTTAGATGATTTTCTTTCATGACTCCAATACAGGGACTTAGAAGAAAGGGACTACATTGCTCCATCTCTTCACTTTCAGGGTGCCTACACATTGCATAGAATCATTTGTCTACTCTCACCTAGTGGTCTCTTCCTCTTGTCAACTGATCATAAGGTCGCCCCATAGGCACAGGATAGAAGAAAGATGTCTGTGGAGCAGGGATGAGCACCATGGACATTTGGGTCACTTTTTCTTTACTTTTGCATTCAGAATCTATTTGGACAGACTAACACCTATGCTGCTGCTTTTTGATAAAACAATGCTGCTGTATACACTTAGTTGTATGACTTGAGAGGCAAGACAGCACCAGTTCATGACTAGACAATCAGATTGTTATGGAAATGTGGTAATCCATTATCAGTTAGTTTCTCTCCAGATACAGTAGTAGCAGCACAACAATTGTATCTTTTTTATCTTAATTTTTAAGCTTTTTGAACTTTTTTAAAAAATTTATTGAGCATTTCAAAAATGCATATAAAGTGTTATGATCAAATCCATTCCCTCTCCCTCCCTTCTACTTCCTCCCATACCTCCCCATCACTTTTTTCTGATAACTTCATGTTCTCTTTCTTTTCTTGTGGGGGTGGTGGTGGAAGTTTTTGCTACTCTTGCATTACCCCTCTGAAGAGGTAACCCTAGAATCTTTTAGGGGTTAGATAAGTGTTCCCAAATACTTTTGACATTTTTGGGCTTTGGAACAGAGTATGTTGCTAAGAAGCCCAAGGACATTTTGACTTTTAGCCAAGAAACTGGCTACTTTTCTTTAAGGTCCTTTTACCCTAACTTTCTAGCTAATTCCTACCTCCTATTCTTATCACACCATCCTCTGAAGAGGTTACCCAAATTGCCAATTAGAAATTGGATGCAGACCGCTCTGGCTTCTTCCATGCTGAACAGGGACTCAGAATGAGGCAATTGGGGTACCCCTCCAGTGGGTCTATCTAAAAGACTCCCAAATTGCGTAACTCTTATATGTAGGGGGAAAAGAAAGTCCTTGACTGGTGCCACCACGTGGAAGCAGGATCCATGTGCTCTCAGGGGGGTCTCCTGAGTTCTCGGCCCCTATGCCAGAGGGAGGCCAGAACAAGCACTCTCTGGAAGTCTGCTGAGATCTCAGCCTCTACATCGATGGAAGTTGGAACAGGCACTCTCAGGTTGTCTGCTAAGCTCTCACAAGAATTGTATCTTAAAAGAGGAGTTACCAGTGCTTGATGGGTAGGCTTTACTTCAGAATGTCACAGGCTTATGTTCCTCTAAAGCTTTGAGACTGATAAGAGCTATAAATAGTATCCTAACTGCCACTACGTGTTAGGAGTTAGTGGCAAGTAGGCAGTTATGAAAAGTCAATGGAAAAGAATTAACATCCCCACTTAACTGCTGGAATGTGTCAAAAACAAAGCCATTCACAAAAAATAAGACTATCCACCAAATAAGACCATCCATCAGACAAGGACAGCCCTACTGGTTATCTCTATCCTGGCCAGAGCCATCCAGGCCAAAAGATAAAGTGTTGAGAGAGTGGATCAAAAGAAAAAGACCTGGGGACCCTATTAAAAGACCATCTCAGAAGTCATTTGGTGGTCCATCAGCTGGGGAGACTCCACCATTCCTGACAGCATGTCTTTAGATCTTTGATCCTTACTCTCTTACTCTCTGTTCAGTAAATGCTAGTTTTCTGTCTCTTTAGGTCATTCATCCCCGGATTTCAACTCTTTATTGGCCTCTGGGAAGAATCTGGACTCCAGTGCAGCTGGCCTTTGGCTCTCTCACCCATGCAATGTCTGTGGTCATCTGTACTGGGACCTTTGGAGGAGGTTCTCACTCAAGGACAGAATGCTGGGAGGAAGAAATCAGGATCAACTGTTGAGTTGTATGTCATCCCTAAACTTCTAGCCAACCCTCATCATGTTTAGCCTGATCGAATCCTCAGCCAGCCCCTTTCTCTGTTGAGAATTAGGAAGTGTAGGGAATAGGTCTGAGAGACAAGGCAACTCAATTTCATATAAACAAACAGAGATTACTCCCCCATAATAGAGGAGTGCTGGGGGAGGGAGTCATACTGGTATTCTTATGCCAAGAGATGGGCCCCTGGACTTAAAGAAGAACTTGAGGTAGCTGAGTCTTAAAGACAAGTTACATCCCCCTGTGGCAGGACAAATTACTTTGTTTATTCTGTCTAGGCATCCCCTCTATCCCTGAACAGAATAGGAGCATTTATTCACATATGACTGGTACCTTACCATGAGGCAGTCCTCCCCACTTCTGAGATATCTTATTCCTAGATTTGACCCATCTGCCTGTCATTTTTGCACACCAATTTTTAATTGCACCCCCAGTGCCAATCTCCATTTCTTTTCTAACCTATATCTATCACCTGGACATCATGTGCAGCCACAGTCTCATTCTTGACACACCCTGCCACGAGAACTGTGGTATAAGAAGGACTTAAATATCAAAGTGTCTAATGCATTTCTGGTAAATATCCATCATGCTCTTTCCCCACCAAAATGAACTCTGGGACAGTGGTGATTTCTTTTCTTGCTTGAATACATCTCAACCGGTGGATTTTTACTCATTGCTTTTAGACGTCCCTACTTCCTTTCATTTACTAAATTTTGCTGCCTCCCTGACCCTAGTTCCATGAAATCAAATGACAGATACAATGTTCTGAAGAGGAGAGATTCCACGGGTAGCTAGGATATAAAAGAGAGTAAGGGGACTACAACCCACTTTCCTGCTGGTGGGAATGAGAGAAAGAAAAAAGGTAGTCTAAACTGGTTCAGAAGTAAGAGAAAATAATAAATGAGGGAACCTGGTGCCAGGACATGGTTGAGTACAGAATTTCCAGTACCCAGGATAGACCTCCAGTGGGAAATGCTGGACTCATAGCTCTAGCGAGTAGCCTGGAGATGACCCTCCAGGTAAGTTAAAGAATGCAGACAGGGAAAAGGGCATACCCAACCCAAGACTTCTCTATCTTTCTCCTTTATATCTCTTCATATATGGGACAATCCTACTCCAAGATCTCATCCAGATTACCACTTAGATGCCTAAACACTGGATAAAATATGACTGAAAAATCTTAAAAGGAGTCTAATCTTTCTACCAGGAGGCTTGCTCTCTATCCCCTCGGGGATGCAGGAAAATGACCATCCCAGGGGAACCTTTATTATAATACCATTCTCCAACTAGTCTTATTTTACCCAGAAAGAGGAAAATGGAATTCATCAGACCACCAGATTGGGACTACTCATACATTGAGTCTTGTGGACTGAGCGACTACCAGATTCTCAGCCAGCCCTTTGTGGTGCAGCCATTGTTGGACTACTCAGACTCTATCCTGTGAGCTAATCTGACAAATCCATGTGTGTGCATGTGTGTGTGTGTGTGTGTGTGTGTGTGTGTGTGTGTGTTCATTCTACCAGTTCTGTTTCTTTAGAGAACCCTGACTAATACAACTGCCATTAAGGATTGTGTCTACTGAATAAGGAGTGACATCTACAGTTGGGAGCAAATGAACCTTTGAGCTAAGCTAGTGGTTTTCTCCACTATGTGTACTTTGCCATGGCCCAGGGAGGAAAGATTATTTCACTGATGCTTCTGACATGACATGGCCTGTAGGGGGTTCTTTGGATGGTTTTCTGGCACATTTTCTTCTGTCAATAATTTCAATACCTCCTCAGCAGGCTTTCTAACTACTCTATCGATAGGCATTGTAGTTGGTCTCATAATCTTGCCTCTCATATATTATAGGTTTTACAACATCCACACAACATAGCCTAAGAACTCATTTTACTGAATGGCTGTTCTCTGTCTCAAATCTACACTGTCACCTGGATTTTACTATACTACAGATCTGAGGATTTATCTATCCAGGACTCCTCCTCTGCCTGGATCAGCCAGAGGAATAATTCTATGCTCTGAACTCTAGGAGAGCCTCCCTTTCAGGACCACTAACTCTGTGCCCTCTCTGCCTGAAAAAAGCCACCCCTTTGAGGCTCAAACAGAAGCCTGGCCATGTCTTTAGATAGATTAATATTAGGAGTTAGCTGTGGGTAAACAGCCAGGAAAAGGGTCAGAAAGAAATATTATTCCCATTTAACTGCTGGAGTGTTTCAAAACAAGACTATTCACCCAAAAATTAGACTATCCCCCTGACAAGGTCATCCATCAGATGAGGACGCTTGTATTGATTATCTTCACATTGGTCAGGGTCATCAGACCAAAAGATAAGTTGCGGGTAGTGGGGATCAAGAAAGAAAATGACCTGGGGACCCTATAAAAGAACCATTCCAAAAATCACTTGGTGGTCTACCACCTCTAGCGATCTCATCCTTCCTAACTGGGTATCTTCAGTGCTTTGCTCCTTACTTGCTCTTTACTTTCTGCTTCCATAAACACGTGTTTCCACACTTTTTTGAGTCATTACTTCATTTGTCTCTGGGTGCTCAACACTTTGCCTGCCTCTGGGAAGAATCTGGACTCCAAGGAAACTGGCCCTCTGCTGTCTACGTCCAAGGCATACATATCATTGGATCTTCTCCACTGTATGGCCAAGTTGAGATCAACCTGTACAACAGCATGTACAAGTTACAATGTCACCTTCTATTCAGAACCTACTCAAAACTAGCAGCTTTTAGGAATCACAGAGTAAAAGAGCCAGAGTAACATATTTTGAGGAATATATCACCTCTAAATTACAAATAAGTCCATTAGACAATGCTGTGCCCTTTTCTTGGTAAAAGGACAGGACAGATATAACAATATGTCCTTAATCTTTAAATAAGGGAATGTTAATATGTACCATATCACTGGAACCCTAGAAGTGTAACTGTGAAGGATGCTGTATTTTGGTAAGATTATTTTATTTATTTATCCTTTGATATGCAAATATCTACCAATAAGTCCAGTTCACTGTCATGGATGAATGTGATGTCTTGTAAAACAGAAATACAATCAAAGATCCTGTGAGCTAAACTTTTATATGACCTTGAAGTAGGTGAGTGAAGCTGTGTGACCTTGGTAGCTGGAAGTAACAGCTTCTGGTAAGTGTTGTGAATAGGTAGAGGAAAGGATCTCTCTAGCTCTGTAGCTGCTTAGCAAATATTGGATATGTTAATTTGCTGAAGCAATGAAAGTGCATCTGTCACAGCAGCTGCTGTTCGAAAGACATCTTAGTTAAGCTTTCAATCATCCCATATCATTCCCCAAGAAACTCTTGTCTTCTACATAGGCAAATAGAAGAGTTGAATAGGGATATGCTAGAAATTGACACTGTGGCATCTTTCAAGTCCTTGATGTTTAAAGCACCAATCTCTAGAGGTGATGGGTGCTTGGGAGAAAGTCTAAGGGAAGTCCTTTCCTATCACATGGAAGTACATGTTACTAGCACTATCACTTACAATATTTTCCGTTAGCATTTATCATATTTCTCTGCTATGTAGTTTTTTTTACTCAAACCAAATTGTATATAATAGAAGACAGTCACTAATTGTACTCCACAAAGAAGGACTCAGTAGTTATGTTCTACTTCCTTAAACGTATATGTCATCTAAAGATTATTTGGAATTCTCCTTCAGGAAGTTTGATTATCATTGATTCATTCTTTATTCATTTAATAAATTGAATTATGTCTTCCTTGATTCATGAATATTTATTTTATATGCATTCTTTAGAAATATACTCTAAATGGAAATAGTTCTTCCCGGAAAAACTAAGGAGGCTCATGAGACCCAAGAAGTAAAAAAAAAAAATTATTTCACACACCTGGGGAAGCTGAAATTGTTTGAAATCATAAGGAACCCTCCCCGCAGTTGTAGAAGGAGTAAGCTCTTGAAGGAGGAGATTCTGAACTGTCAAGCTGCCTGCAAAGCCTACTCTTAAGGATGCAGGTTTCATGAGTCAGCACTCAGATGGAATGAACTTTTCAGTGAAGCAGCTGCCTTTGAGTCATTCCTGGTTCTGTAAAGAATACCTCACTTATACTCCAATGAGTGCCCCAATAGACTCATTAGTTCACCAAACTGAACTTTAGTATAATTGTTACTTTTGATTGTCATGGGTTCCTTATCTGGAGTGACTAAATGTGTGAGTGTTGTATCAAGCCAGGAAGAGTCGCACATAGCAGCAATATGCCAGGTTATAGCTCAATAGTAAGTTATTTAATTCATTGCTCAGTTTTTCTACCTTTGTCCTTGAGAGTTTTAGGGGTTGATTCTCTACCTTTTTGATATAGTTCTGCCTCCTTTCATCTTAAGCATTTTTTTTACCATCTGACCCAATCATCTCTAAGGCCCAAATCTAAGACAAACTTCTAGATTTACCCCTTGAGACACTTTCACTTATATCACATATCTATTGGATATGCCTTCATATCATTTTGGCTTGCATTGCTTTGCTTTGTTTTAGTTCTTATTTTCAAACAAACAAAGATGTTCCAGGCTTATGCTATATTCTCTGCCCAGACCTAAAATAAGCCATTTCTCTACAGAGGCCTGGTTCTTTCCAGTGGAAAATCACCTTAGGCATTAACATTTGGTGCTGGGTGTGCTCAATACTATAGGTGTATTTTCTAGTCACTCTCCAGAATAATGCTATGAAAAACATCTATATGTGCTACTGTTTATACCACCCATATCTGTACCTAAACCTATCTATCTATACTAAAGTAAATAAGAGCTTCCTGAAATTTCTGACATTTATTCAGTGTCACTTGAATAATTTTAGAATCATTTTGCCCTTCCTTTGTTTGTCTGTGACTTCTAACTCTGTCAGAAACTTGGCTCCAACTGTCATACACTTATTTATAAAGTAAATTCCAAATTACTAATCCATGTCACTAAGAGCGATTAGAATACAATGATCATATAAATTACATATGATACCTCCACCATAATGAATACTTTAGGCTTTCTCTATTCAACTCCCTCTTCTTCCTCCAAATTCTTGAAACAATTGATGTTTTCAGTCTCTAAAATTTAGCCTTTTGCAAAATGTCATTCTTTATGAGTAGAATCATAAAGTACTCAGTCTCTTTATATTGATTTCCTTTATTTAGCAATATACACATAAGATTCATTCATATTTTTGCATAGCTTGATGTTTATTTCTTTTCTTGATGAATAGTGCTCTGTTTTATATGTGTACCATAGTTTATTTACCTATTAAAGACTAATTTGGTTATTTCTAGCCTTTGTCAATTATGCAAAAAGCCAAAAATGGGGGTTTTATATAAGAAGATGTATTTGAATCTTCTTAGATTAGTGCATTGAAGTATCATTGCTTGACAGTTTGGTAAGATAGTAGCTTTGTGAGAAACTATCCTGTCAAATTGTGGTCCAAACAGGCTATACCATTTTCATTCTTACCAGCAAGGAATGAGAGCTACCGTTTTCACTCTAGCTTCAATAATAGTTGATATTTTTACTTTTAGTGTTTTTATGCAGCATGTGTGCCTACAGTAAATTCCCAAGCTTTTGTCTAAAAGTTATAGATTGTCTTCAGTTATGAAGGAAAATTTTTCCAGATGTAGAATCTATCTTGGTAGCTTTCCTGTCAATACCACAAAAATCTCACTCTATTTTCTTCTTGATAGCATGGTGTGTAATAAAGTCTATTCACCTTTCTGATTCTCTCCTTACCTGTGCTGCATTCATGGAGAAATCAACCCTGGACATTCTTTCTTTCCAGGATACTAGCTTTACTTCCATAAAGCTTTATTTCCTCTGCTTTTCTTTCAGTTTCTGTCTTTAGTTTATATTATCAATGTGACATTACATATTTTATAATTTTTTTCATTATAATCCTTAATGGATTAACCATAACTATTTTAGATTTCCTGACTGATAATTTCATAATCTGTATCATCATGATATATCTGGTTCTCACAGAAACTCTTTTGTTTGATGTAGTTTAGATAGATGTTAGATAGATGATAGATGATAGACAGAAAAATAGATGATAGATATTAAAAAGATGATAGATGATAGACAGACAGGAAGACAGACACATAGATGTAGTTATGTGGATAGCTATCCAACTATATTTAACATTATTTTTCATTTCCCCCACTTTAAAGTGTTTATTATTTATTTTCATTATTTCTTATAATTCCTTTATTTGCTAAATATACTTCACAGCATAACTTGTTTTATTCTATCTATAGGGTTTTTACATTGTGCATATTACTTGAATGTGATTATTATGTGAGTTATCATCCAAATATTTAATCAGGAAACAGAATCTATGCCTGAAATTTAAAAAGAAAAATATCAGAAAAATGTTTACTAATAAAATATAATAATTAAAAGGAAGAAAATATGATTCTGAGAGATATCAGAAGCATCAACTGTCCCTAAATTGAAGGAAAAAAGAAAATAAATTGTCAAGATGGGTAACCAAACACAAGTTTAGATATTTGAGTGGAAGCTGTGGCTCCCAAATGAACACATGCTCATTATCAGAAAATAAAGCTTTCAAGGACATGAACTCTGAGCTGCACTTTGAGGGCTAGTGAATTGAGTACTACTTGCCATCTACAATGCCCCCTGTTTGCATCACAGACATACCCACCGATTTAAAAATTGTCATCAAGATAAAAAAGGACCTAGAAGAAAAAAAAAGAAGTCCATGCTTCAGGCTTACTGAGTCCTGTTACTACTGACCTGATAAACATGATTTAAAATATAGAGAGATAGATAGATAGATGATAGGTAGATAGATGATAGATAGATGCTAGGTAGGTAGGTAGGTAGGTAGATAGATAGATAGATGATTGATAGTTGATAGATAGATAGATAGATAGATAGATAGATAGATAGATAGATAGATAGATAGATAGATGATAGTTAATCTCATGTACCCCAGGCTGGCCTCGAACTCTCTAGGTAACCAAGAATGGCCTTGAACTTCTGATCCTCCTGCCTCTACCTCCAAATGCTGGGATTATAGGCTTTCATCACTATACCTGGGCAACTTAATGAGACCTTGTCTCAAAATAAAAAGGTAGACTCAGAGGATAAAGATGCTTGATACCAAGCCTGATAACCTGAGTTGAATTCCCAGGACCCACATGGTGAAAGGAGAGAACAAACTGAAAGTTGTCCTGACTGCTTTCCAGTTTGCAGATAGATAGATAGATAGATAGATAGATAGATAGATGATAGTTAACGAGGAAAGTCATAGGTACTAAAGGGTAACCTGCTCTTCTTGGTTTGCTAAACAGTTATGCTGTCAAAATGTCTTCTAAATATCTATGTTTGTATCCACAGATTTTTGCCACTCTCATCCTTTGTCAGAGAAGTTTCTTATTGGAGAGGGTAGTGGTTAATGGAGAAATTCATAATTGTTCAAAGTGCTAAGAATCAGTGACTGAGTGCTCACCTATAGATGGACATCTATATCAACCTGCTCCCCACCAGTCTCATGGAACTTTGCAAAAGAGAGTGCAGAAAAAAGTAAGAGCTGGAGGATGGGAGGAGGCTGTGAAATACTGTTTTGTGGACATGACATGGCTGTGGCACACAAGAATTCATAGCAGCTGTGGTTACTGTCACAAGACCTGCACAAGACCAAGCCAATCAAACCTTCCAGCATGTTTTTGAGAAGGAATGTTGAGGCCCCACCCCAGGCTACAAAGATATTGAGAGTTGATAGCTGCTGGAGAAAAGTCACTTTTATTTGAGAGTGTGGCCACGGATAGGTGTGCATGCCCCAGTGGATGACCACACACCCATAAGCATATGAGCAGCATTAATATGACTCAGCAGGTTAAAATAGTGGTAGTACATTATAAAAAGATGGAATTTAGTTGGAGGCTATGTTGGGAGAGTCCCTGGGAGAATTTGAATGGGGAAGAGAGGGATGAATATGATCAAGATACATTGTCTGCATGCATGAAATTTTTTATATAAATAAAATCTATTAAAAATAAACAAGCAATGTAAAAAATTAAATGCTAAGCACCCTGATTAATAGACATATATGGTATGAATCCATTAGAGTATTACATTGTACCCATAAATATTTACAATTTCAAAATATTAATTAAATTATTTAATTGATAACCACATAGTTAGAAGAAGCATTTCATTACAGCAGCATTGACATATTCAATAATAAGTTCCAGAGCTAAGATGTATCTCTTTCAAAATTGGTTGTAAATTTTTAGGTTTACACTTGAATTAATAGTTACACAATATTGTACACAGTATAAACCCTATAAGACATAAAGTTGAATGATGTTTTATCTTTGAAAAGAACTCCATTTCACATTAAAACATACTTTTTCATACAGAAAAACTCATTTTTAATGCTACTAACACTTAGATGTTTCCACATGCATCTCGAATCTCTATGCAACTGATTATTACCAGTCACAGTCAGTTACTTTCTGACATCCTTCGCTACTGAGCATGGATATCTAGTCATCAGAGAGATTTCAATGGTAATGTTTTTCACATCTACTAATTAACATGAAGCAATTTTTTTAAAATACTTTATTTATTTTTTATGCATATGAATGTATTGCCTGCATGTAGGTAAGTACACCCGTGTTGTACAATGCCCATGGAGTACAGAAAAGGGTGTAGGATCCCCTGGAACTGGAGTTACGGACAGTTGTTAGCTGCCATGTGAGTGCTGGGATCCGGACCTGGGTCTTCTGCAAGAACAGTCTGTGTTCTTAACTGCTGAGCCATCTCTCCAGCCCCATGAAGAAAAATTTTTATGCTTCTTTCTCAAATATAACTCGGTTTTTTATTTATTGATTGTGTGTGTGTGTGTGTGAAACAGAACATCCCAAACAATATTATTCATCCACACACCCACATTCCAAGTGACACCTTCCCATGCCACCCCCGACCCCTGCTGGAGCCAATATATTCGGTCATCCCTGTTACTGTCCACTGTGTTGTCAGTGTCCCAGGCATTCCCCAGTTCTTGTCCATCTGCTGAATCTAGTCAGCCTATCTATAGGCCCTTGTTTTAGGAAGATCAGCTCTTCCTCATCTAGCAACAAGATGTTGCCAATATTCCTTTAGATAAGATTGGGGCCTGCTGTTTATTTTCCCAATTCTATGCTGGGTTACTATCTGGGAGTCTCTTGGGCCACCCTGGCCAACAACTCAAAGGAAGGTATCGCTTGTCTGGCAGTCTTTCTTGTTATGTAACCTTTAGCTACACACATGGACTCTTCAAGAATTATATTGATCCCTTTAATCTTTGGTTATGCTTTCCTTTAGGGTGTTTAAGAGCATGCAGTTGGCCCAGATAAACCAATTTATTTTTACTCTTAAAGTCATTTGAGGATCTGTTTCTCAGGGGTTACATGGGCTTAGGAGGAGCCCCTGGCTCCTTTCCTCTACCAGTTCCTTCTATGTGAAGATAAATCAAAGGTCCTTTTCAACCATGGATGGCTTCAGTTGGAAGCATGGAGGAAATATTTCCTTTGTGTTGGCCCTCCTCTTTGTAGACTGGACACTGGTTAAAGTGCATCTGGTAGGGTCTCCATGGCCTCCTTGATCAAGAGGACAGGTGACTCACCATAGTTACAGGACATTTTGAGAAACACTCCATAGTCCCCTGGAACTTAGTCAACCTTGGCAGGCAAGAAGCAAAAATTGTCCTTTAAGTCCCTATGACCATATTATTATAGGCTTCAAAGTATGGCTGTTAAACACCCAAGAAGGTTAGTACCACCAGTCTGGTACTATTAATTACCATGTGCCATGTAGATAAATCTTGGACAAAGACCAAATGTTCTCAGATAAACCTTGACTAGACATATATTATGTTCCTTGAGCTACTTGTATGTAAAGTTTGTCAGGAGGTTGTTGGACTAATATGGTTCCCTCTGGATTTTTTTTAAAATTAGCTAGGCATTTTTATCTCTTGCATTGTCTAACCCTTCCAGCACAATTTCCTCACATAAAGTGCCCCCAGTTTTCCCATTTCTCCCTTAATACCTTTCTCCTATGGTCCCACATCTCTTGAGCTCCTTCTTTGCATTTATCCCCAAGGTTCCTTGTATAACCCTCCCACGCCTCTCCCCTTAAAATAACCCCATCTTTATCCATATCTCCCTTATTAATACCTCTTTCCTACTGTTCTTCTCTTTCAGATCCTTTCTTTTCCTTTACCTTTCTGGCTCATTTTCATTATCCTGGTTCCTGTAGTTATGTCTGGATACATGCTTACTTATAAGGATTTGGTGCTAGTATCCACATATGAGGGAGAACATACATCGTTTGTTTTTCTGGGTCTGTGTTACTTCACTTAGTGTAACAGTTTCTAGTTCCAACAATTTACCTGCAAATTTCATGATTTCATCTTTCTTTACTGCTCAGTAAAATTCCATCATAAAAATAAACCACGTTTGCATTAGGAACTCCTCAGCTGAGGGACACTTAGGTTGTTTCCATCTCTTAGCAATAGCGAAAAGAGCAGCAACAAACACTCGTACATGAATGTACAAATGTCTCTGCAATAGGATGAGTTCTTTGGGTATATTCCAAGGAGTGGTATAACTGGATCAAATGGTAGATTCATTTGTAGTTTTTTAAGAGTTCTCCACACTGCTTTCCATAGGGGTTGAACAAGTTTACAGCCCCACCAGCAGTGGATGAGTGCTCCCCTTTCCCCACTATGGGGACCTAAGGGCACTGGCTTGCTAAAATGGCACCAAGATGAACTGAGCAGGGCGTGGCCTGACTTATTTTGAAAATCTTCAGATTGGCTAACAGACATTTCAGCACTCCTGAGGATCATGTGATTGGTGCATGTTCACCATTGGAATCCATCAAATGCTGCCTGCGAGCCTGGTTGATCTTTAAACTGATTAGACACCTTCAGGGCAAGGGGAATTTCCAATTGCAGTCAATGCCTTTATAAGCTCTGTAATGCTTGCAATAAACGAGTTCCTGCTGGACTAGACTCCCCATCGTGTCTGATTGTCCCTGGTGCTGGGGCTGCTGGAGCAGGCAGGCAGCACACTTGCTCATCCCCAACCAATCTTACTGGGTGGTCACAGTCTGACCCCCACACCCTACATCCTCTCCAACATTTGGTATCATTTGTTCTCTTGATGTTACCTAACTGCCTGGGTAAGATGAAATCCTAAAGTGGTTTTAATTTGCATTTCCCTAATTACTAATGATGTTGAACATCTTTTAAGATGCTTCATAGACATGTTTAATTCTTCTTTTGAGAACTCTCTGTTCAGCTCCTTAGCCCATCTTTCAATTGGGTTACTTCCTTTCTTTATATTCTGGATGTTAAACCTCTCTCAGATGTGTTGCTGGTGAAGATTTTCTCCCATTCTGTGGGTTTTCTCTTCACTTTCTTAGTTGTTTCTTTTGATATACAGAAGCTATTTAGTTTAATGAGGTCCCTTTTGTTGATTCTTGGTCTTTTTTCTGAGCAATTGATGTCTGGTTTATAAAATATTTCCTACACCTATGTCTTTTAAGTTATTGCCAATGTTTTCTTCTAACATATTCAGAGTCTCAGGCTTCACATTAAGGTCTTTGATCCATTTGGAGTTGACTCTTTTGTAACGTGAAAGATGGGGGTTTAGTTTCGTTCTTCTATAGGTGGAGATCCAGTTTTGCCAGCACCGTTTACTGAACATGCTGTCTTTCTTCCAGTGAATGTTCTTGGCAAGATTGTCAAATATCAAGTGGCTGAACTTGCATGTACTCTTATTTGGGTCTTCAATTTTGTTCGACTGATCTACAGGTCTATTTTTGTACCAGTACCATGTTGTTTTATGACTAGAGCTCTGTAATACAGCTTAAAATCTGATCTACTAATCCCCTCACCTTTTGGTAGGATGGTCACTTTCACAATATTAATTCTTCCAATCCATGATAATGGGAGGTCCCTCCATCTTCTGATGTCTTCCTCAATCTCTTGCTTTAAAGAATTAAAATTTTCATTGTAGAGGTCTTTAACATCTTAGGTCAGGTTTATTCATATATATTGTCATTTTTTGCAGCTATTGTGTAAGGGATTGTTTCCATGTACTCTTCTCTGACTGCTTGTTATTGGTATATAGAAAGGCTACAAACTTTTGTAGATTAATTTTGTAACCTGAAAGTGTTAGTCATTTCTAGGAGCTTTCTGGTGGAATTTTTGGCACCTCTTAGTATAATGTATCATCTGCAAAAGGGGATAATCTGATCTCTTCTTTTCCAATTATTACTCCTTTAATTTCCTTCTCTTATAGCTCTTCCAAGAATTTCAAGCACTATGTTAAAAAGGATTGGAGATAGTGGACAGCATTATCTGGTTCCTGAATTAATGAGAGTGATTCCAGTTTTTCTCCATTTAAAATGATGTTGGCTGTGGGTTTGTTGTATATAGTTTTAATTATGTTGGGGTATGTTCCCTCCAGTCCAACTCCCTCTAGGACTTTGAACTTAAATGCATGTTGAATTTTGTCAAAGGCCTTCACTCCACCTATTGAGATGACCATGTAGTTCTTGATTTTGAGTCCATTTATATGATTCCTGACCTTTATTGACATATGTATATTGAAACATTCCTGCATCTCTGGAATAAAACCAACTGGATCATGATGGATGATATTTTTGATGTGTGTCTATATGCAGTTTGCAAGTATTTTGTTGATAGATTTTGCATCTATGTTCATTAAGGATACAGGGCTATAGTTTTCTTTTTTGGTTGTATCTTTACTTGGCTTTGGTGTTAGAGTGATGCTGGCTTCACAGAAGGAATTTGGAAGTTCTCCCTCCTTTTCTATCTTTTTGAATGAATTCAGTAGAATCAGATATAGGTCTTCTTTAAATGTCTGATAGAATTCTGCTGTAAATCCATCTGGTCCTGGGCTTTTTTTAGTTGGGAGGTTTTGTATTTCTGTTTCAATTTCCTTATGTGTTATGGGTCTGTTTAAGCTGATGATCTCTTCTTGTTTTAGTTTTGGTGGTTCCC
The DNA here is from genome assembly GCF_000622305.1 of Nannospalax galili. NCBI lineage: Eukaryota > Metazoa > Chordata > Mammalia > Rodentia > Spalacidae > Nannospalax > Nannospalax galili. Next base: position 864,550 of record NW_008329362.1, read on the forward strand.
ATGCTTAGGTACCCATTCATTTCTTTGAGATTTTCAAAGTTTGTAGCATATAGGTTTTTAAAGTATTCCTTTATAATGTTCTGGATCTTCTTGGTGTCTGTTGTGATGTTTCCCCTTTCACCTCTAATTCTGTTGATTTCAAGGTGCTCTTTCTTTCTTTTGGTTAACTGGACTAGGGGGTTTGTCAATCTTGTTTATCTTTTCACAGAACCAGCTCTTGGATTCGTTGATTTTTTGTACTGTTTTCTGTTTCTATTTCATTAATTTCTGCTCTGATTTTTGTTATTTCTTCTTGTCTGCTGGGTTTGGGTTTCATTTGTTGTTGCTTTTCAACTGTCTTGAGTTGCAATGTTAAGTCATTTATTTATGTTCTTTCTGATTTTTTTTTCTTTTCTCTCTGATGTTTTAATGAATGCACTTAGAGCTATAAACTTCCCTCTAAGGATTGCTTTCAACATGTCCCAGAAGTTTTGTTGTGTTGTATTGTCCTTTTCATTTAGTTCCAGGAATACTTTTTTTCTTTCTTAATTTCTCCTTTGACCCATTCATCATTCAGGAGTATGTTGTTTAATCCCTATGTGTTCATGTAGTTACTAGGGGTTTTTCTGGTGTTTATTTTAAGCATTATTGCATTTTGGTCTGAAAGAATGAATGGAATTATTTCAATCTTTTTGTATTTGTTGAAGTTTGTTTTGTGCCCCAGTATATGGTTGATTTTGGAGAAAGTTCCATGGGGTGCTGAGTAGACAGTATATTCTTTAGTGCTTGGGTGAAATATTAGGTAGATGTCTGTTAGGCCAATTTGATGTATGGTATTGTTTAATTCAGATGTCTCTCTATTAATTATCTTTCCCATTGACACATCTAATGGAAACAATGGGATATTGAAGTCCCCAGCTATTAATGAGTTGGAATTAATCTGGGTCTTAAAGTTCTGTAGTACTGTTTTTATGAAGTTAGGTGCCCCAGAGTTTGGTGAAAATATGTTTATGTTTGTAATATCTTCTTGGTCAATTGTTCCTTTTATCATAATGAAGTGGCCCTCTTTTTATCTCTTCTGATTAGTTTTACTTTGAAGTCTATTTTGTCAGATATTAGAATTGGAATGCCTGTTTTTTCTTAGTACCATTTGCTTGGTATATTTTTTGCAATCCTTTAACCTTAAGGTAGTGCTTGTCCTTGAAAGTGAGATGAGTTGCTGGCAGACAACAAAAAGATGGCTTTTGTTTCTTAATCCATTCAACTAGTCTATTTCTTTTGACTGGGGAATTCAGTCCACTGATATTTAAAGTCATCAGTGAAACATGTATACTGATTCCTGTTGTTTTTATTTCTGCTCACCTTCTTGGTGTAGCTGTGCATTTCCACAGTTATACCTTCACTAAGTTTCTTTCTGTAACCCCTTGGGGATTTTCATTCCTTTCTTCAGCTTTTTATTGCTGCAAGGACTCTTTGAAGGGCTAGTTTTATGGACATGAATGCCTTCAGCCTATTTCTGTCATAGAAGATTTTTCTTTCCCCTTTGACTATAATAGACATTTTGGCTGCATTAAGTAATCTGGGTTAGCACCTGTAGTCATTTAGAACTGGGAATACTTTGTTCCAGGCTCATCTGCCTTTCATAGTTTGCACTGAAAAGTCAGCTGTAACCTGATGGGTTTTCCATTATATGTGACTTGTTGTTTTTCTTTTGCAACTTTTAGTATTCTCTCTTTGTTCTGTATCATTGGTGTTTTTACTTGTTGTGCCATGGAGAGTTTCTTTTCTAGTCCTGTATCTTTGGTGTTCTATATGCTTCTTGTATTTGTATAGATATGTCTTTCATTAATTTTGGAAATTTTTCTTCTATTGAAGATCTGGTCCATATCCTAATCCTGAGTTTCTTCTCCTTCCTGTATGCCTATGAGTCATACATTTGGTCTCTTTGTGATGTCACACGATTCCTGTATATTCTATTCTTGTGTTTTCCTGAATTTTTCATAAACTTTTCTTGAGTGGTCTAATTCATTCACTTCATCTTCCAGTCTTGATGTTCTGTCTTCCATTTCATTCATCCTGTGGGTGAGGCATTCTCCTATCATTTCTAACTGGCTTATTGAGTGTTTCACTTCCTTCTTCATTTCAGCCTGAGTATTCTTCAATATTTCTAACTCTTCTGAATTCTTTCAGGTGTATCCCTATATTCTTGCAGTCCTTTGATTTCTTTGTTTCCATATTCTTTAAATTCACTGAACTCTTTTATTATGTCTATAACTGTTCTTTTGAGTTCCATGTTCTGTGTTATCTCTAGGGGGTTCTCATTGTACTCCTCTACAGGACTGATGGTACTTGGTGGGGATATATTATTTTGGTTTTTCATGTTATTATTTTTTTCTCTGTGACTTTGACATTTGGCTTTCTTTTGTAGTTTCTGATTCTTGTGTGACACCCACACCTTCCTTTGTGGAATGCAGGTCTGCTTCTTTTTGTAAACTTTGTGTGTCTTTGTGGTTTACTTGTTGGGCATGAAAAGCTGGTTGATCTAGGCTTCAGGTTATCTCTTTTGATTTTGTACTCAAGGGGTCAATTTGATTTCATCTTCCTTCTTAGGGGTTCCCACAGAGGCCCAAGTCAGATGAGGATCAGGTGCTCTCAGTCTTTCTCCTAAGAACTGTATTGCTTGGGAAAGATTCTGGCCTCATGAAGCTTGTGCTGCCCAGAAATGCAAAGGGATGTGAGGATGTGGGGATACTCTGAGGGCTCCTGGGGACTAGGAGGGATTGGGTTGGTCTGGATGCAAAGGATCAGGAAGCAGTGGGGAGTCTGGGCCAAGAGGTCAGTCCAGAAGTCTGGGGGTGCCAAGACAAGAAATGTGCCAATGCCGCTACTTCAAGAATAGATGGGGTGAATGAAACTGGAGGGGCTCAAGGCACAGTGGGCATTGCAAAACTTACCCAGGAAAGCTGCTGGTCCCAGGAACCTGGGAAGCTTCTAAGTATTAATTTAAAAGCTTACATTGACTTCCATAAGCAAATAAGACAGTGGTTTGCAGCCCTGATATACCAGAGGGAATAAAAGTAATGAAAATTTGTCTTTCACCAGAAGTCCAAACTGAAGCATGAAAAAATATTAGCCATCTATTAACTAAGCAAAATTATGTAGTGAAAACTTATGTTGTCTTCTCACTATCTTTCCCAGCCCCTGATATCCACTGTCCCACTCTCTGTCTCTGTGAGTGATTGAGACCTAACTATTAAATACCTCTGAAATCATATGTGTTTGTTATTCTGTGTCTGGCTTATTTTATTTAACATAAAATCTTCTCCAGGTTGATAGATGCTACCACAAATAAGATTTGTTTGCGTAATGTGACTTAACACAATATCCTCTTTGCATGGTTCAAGATTTTCTAAGCCCTTTTCTACAGCCAAATTTGTTCCCTGAATACTCAACATACTTCTTGATTGCCAGGTAAAGTACCCACTTATACTCAGATAATAATCTTGCATGAATTTCCCTTCTTTCACTAAATACAACTTCAGACACTTCCTATAGAACATCTTCCCAGCTAACTTGCTGTAATCTTAACAAACAGTTTTGACTCTGATTAACAGAAAGTCTGTCTGCTACCCAAGTTTGAAATCCATGTGCACTGAAGAACTAAAATCAACAAGGGCTTGTTTCTATTTAATAATAAAAAGAAGATGAATTAGAAATCTAATGTTTTCTTTGAATGGCAATAAAAGCTCAGTGCTACTTTTTGTTAATTCTGATAATCATGAGTTTCCTTTGAATTTGAAATACATACCAGAAAAATACCATTGGTTTCATGGTCATTTTGCATAAATAGGATGATTTTACTGACATGGTAGTTCTAAACATTAAGCAAAGAAATTGTTAGATCAGCTTTATTCGCATAGATGTTTGAGCTCTAGAAGTTGATCTAGCGCCTATTAAATTTACATTTGTTGTTAACAGGACATAAAGAGTAGGAAAGAATATCTTTTCTTTGAGGTGTACCTAGACATTTTAAGTATTCATTGTTTTATGACATAAATTTACATCTTTTTCATATTGTAAAATTTTACCAAGCTCACTCATATGTTTATTTTCCCATGTGAATTTTCAAAATAGACTTTAAAAAATATTACTGAAGACTTCAGCAGCTGAGTTTTAGGACAGTCTCTGTGTCTATGAAGATGATTAACACTCCATCCACAAAGATGAAAATAAGAAAATTAGCAAAACAATATACTTAAATTTGGTG
>NW_008329362.1:869112-876180 GCF_000622305.1 Nannospalax galili
TGGTGGTGGTATAATATATAAAAATTATAATTAAAACTTTTAATTTTTGAGATTATAACTGTAAAGTTATTTTTGCTGTATATACTTGAAATACATCAATGTCTTCAAAAAACAATCTGTTGGTGGCAGTATAAACTCAGAAATCAAATATAGCAAGGTCATCTCAGGTATATTAGAGTTAATAGCAATAGTGCCATTAAGTTAGTATAAATGTAATTTAAAAATTAGTACACAAAATAGCTGGTCTGGCCATAGGCTCCCAGAGGTCAAGGATCAGTCATCATTAAATACCAGTAGAAAATACTTTGAGAGGAAACATGTCAAATCAAATTTCTTCTGTAATTACCTCATATGACAAAAAAAAAATTGTATAACTTGCAAATATTTTATGGAAATTTTGAAGTGACAAATATTATTTTAAAATAAGAAATTACTTTGAAAATAACAGAAGACACTCAGTGCTAGCAAACCTTATACATCTATATCATTTCACCACTGAAGACTGACATATAAGCATCACTCTTTAGTATGAGCCTCTTAGTAAGTGACTGCAATTAGTCCCTTCATTCCCTTTCTGTTTGATTACCTAGAATACACCCTCAGACCTGAAGGAGGGAAAGCTACACATTCTTGAAAAGCACATGTAAAGTGGCACAGTAGGGGTATCAGAAGGGGACCAGGCAGAAAACTGATGGCTGGTTTCAGAAGCATTGAAGAGGAGCCATCTGGGTGTCCATGGGTGGGTTCCAGAAACCACTGTAGACATTCTTGCTTCACAGCCTCTATCAATAACATGCCCACATTGGAGACATTGTCACCAAATGCATTATATACCATGGTTAATTTAAGAATAGGGTGTCAGAGCCACTTCGTTATATTTTGGCCATAAATTTTACCACACATGTTCATAAAGTTATACTCATATAGAAATTTTCTATGATATATTGTTTCTATAAATATTTCTTTCATTTGTTTTTTACATACTTCTTTTATTCTTTGACTCTTTCATAAATGTATATAATGAATTTCAGTTGCTCTTATCTCATTACCCTCAGTCACCCTCTTCATTTTCTGGTGAAACTCTTCATCTTCCTAACAAGTCTTCCTCATACATTTATGCACTTTATGCATGTGTGATCCACTGAGTTTAATTAGGGCTGCTTGTGTTGTGCCCAGAGAACGGACCCCAAAGAATAACCACAGAATCCAGAGGGCATGGAAGAGTCTTTATTCAGGCTTAAGCTCAGGCTCCCCGATTGCAGGGGGAGGGAGCTTTTTATAGGTTTTAGACAAAGGGAGGAGGGAATAACAGAGTTACACTTTGATTGGTTCGAGGGGCCCACGCACGCCAACACACTTTTGAATTGATTGGCTACAAGGGATGCAGTCCTGGGGGCTTCTCGTTGGTGGGTGTTACTCTCAGAGCTGTGGAACGTGCTGACTGTTATCTGTTGAGCCAGAAGTCTCTATTTTACCTTATAAGGCTGCTATATGTCTGGGTTTGCTTCACCTATAGCCTCCTGGGGTGGGGGGTGGCAGGTGGAGATTACAACATGCCCGTACATGTTCAGGCTTGCCTGAAACAGCTAGTCAGAATGGGTCAATATAGTTTGTCTTTTTAGCCAAGCAATCAAGCAGTTTAGAGAAGCAAAAAAGAGCAGTTAGTCCTAGAGAGAGAGGGTGGTCTCCTGGGATTAAGGGGGCATAGTCCAGGGCAGGGGATACTTAAAAGAAACCAAAGCCAGTATGGCTTTTCACTTGCATGCGCTCAGATGGCAGCCTTGCCCTTCCTTTCTTAAGCTGCATTATTTGTGCTGTAACAAACCACAATTGTTGCTTTAGAATATGTGTTTAGAGATGCATCATCATAAGGATCTTTTGAACTAAAAGTTATTGTACTGACATATCTTTTCTATACGTATACATATTTATGATGTGACTTGTATAATTAAATATTTTCATTAGATAAGCTATGATGTTTAGTGTCGGGCTCCATAAAATACAACTTTCTTTCATTTGTTTTTTACATACTTCTTTTATTCTTTGACTCTTTCATAAATGTATATAATGAATTTCAGTTGCTCTTATCTCATTACCCTCAGTCACCCTCTTCATTTTCTGGTGAAACTCTTCATCTTCCTAACAAGTCTTCCTCATACATTTATGCACTTTATGCATGTGTGATCCACTGAGTTTAATTAGGGCTGCTTGTGTTGTGCCCAGAGAACGGACCCCAAAGAATAACCACAGAATCCAGAGGGCATGGAAGAGTCTTTATTCAGGCTTAAGCTCAGGCTCCCCGATTGCAGGGGGAGGGAGCTTTTTATAGGTTTTAGACAAAGGGAGGAGGGAATAACAGAGTTACACTTTGATTGGTTCGAGGGGCCCACGCACGCCAACACACTTTTGAATTGATTGGCTACAAGGGATGCAGTCCTGGGGGCTTCTCGTTGGTGGGTGTTACTCTCAGAGCTGTGGAACGTGCTGACTGTTATCTGTTGAGCCAGAAGTCTCTATTTTACCTTATAAGGCTGCTATATGTCTGGGTTTGCTTCACCTATAGCCTCCTGGGGTGGGGGGTGGCAGGTGGAGATTACAACATGCCCGTACATGTTCAGGCTTGCCTGAAACAGCTAGTCAGAATGGGTCAATATAGTTTGTCTTTTTAGCCAAGCAATCAAGCAGTTTAGAGAAGCAAAAAAGAGCAGTTAGTCCTAGAGAGAGAGGGTGGTCTCCTGGGATTAAGGGGGCATAGTCCAGGGCAGGGGATACTTAAAAGAAACCAAAGCCAGTATGGCTTTTCACTTGCATGCGCTCAGATGGCAGCCTTGCCCTTCCTTTCTTAAGCTGCATTATTTGTGCTGTAACAAACCACAATTGTTGCTTTAGAATATGTGTTTAGAGATGCATCATCATAAGGATCTTTTGAACTAAAAGTTATTGTACTGACATATCTTTTCTATACGTATACATATTTATGATGTGACTTGTATAATTAAATATTTTCATTAGATAAGCTATGATGTTTAGTGTCGGGCTCCATAAAATACAACACTTAACAAATATTTCCTTAGGATGAGCTTCCTAGGGCTAGAAGGGTATATTGTTAGGGAAAGAGGAATTTACTGCTTGTCTGAATTTACTGCTTGAAGTTAAGCACAAATGTGATTCAATGTGGTGCACGTGCTTGATGGTTATGCTAATTGTCTTACTGGGGGGCGTCTGGTTTTGTATTTTTCTCTACGCTCCCTATTTTAAACCTTCCCTTCCTCCTTTTCCTTCCTTATATTCTCGGTCTAAGTCCTCGCGTGGGACCGTTAAAGGCGAAAGAGCAATTGAGGTTTTCTGGTCAGGGCTACTCCCTGATGTAAGCCAGAGGCTCTTAGCTCCTAGCCCTCTTGGCGGACCCCAACTGCCCGCATGGGTGGAGACAAGACCCCTTATCTGTATCTCCCTCTCCTCTCCATCCCTCTTTCTAGCCACTGAGAAAGCCCCACGGGCACGGGTTGAGCAAATAAGAGCCATTAGGGCGCTCACCGCTGAAAGACTCCCGTGAAAGGATAAGGGGGTCCCAGGCATGAATCCCATATAAATTCACGTCCTCCGCAGAAGAAAAACTGGGCAACGACAGGCACCCGTCCACAAGCACACCCACTGGCCATCATTGTTTAGAGTGGCATCTTCACTTCTCCCTTTTCATCTCTCTCTCTCTTCTGTGACCTCCACCATGGGCCAGACTCAGGCCACTCCTAAAGGTTTAATCCTCTCTCACTTCTCAGAGGTGAAGGAGCGGGCTTTGAAATTGGGCCCCAGCATCAAGAAGGGTAAGTTTGGCACTTTCTGCTAGACTGAATGGCCCACCTTTGGAGTAGGTTGGCCGACCCAGGTGTCCCTTTCCCTGGACACCATCAGTAAGGTCAAGGCTGTCATTACCTGGCCTGACCCAGAGGGCCACCCAGATCAACTCCCCTATATCCTTTGTGGGAGAATCTGGCAGAGGATCCCCCGTCCTGGTTAAGGCCCCTCTTGGTGAGAAAGCTTCATGCTTGCCCACCAAAAGTCTCCATCATGGTCACCCAGGAAGGTTTGAAGTCCTCCAGTCACAGAGGTGGGGATCCTAGTGCTCCGCCAGTTCTCCCCGAGAGCTCCCCTCTCTACCCCCCTTTTCCCGTTGAACAGCCACCACCTTATGCAGCTCCACGAGGAGGAGAAGCGCAGGCAGTTTATGGAGGGGGGGATGGAGCCAGGGGTCCCCATGGGAATCCAGTGGTTGCCCCCTCCCCAGACTCCTCTACAGGAGAGGATAGACAACCTGGGGAGGTGGGAGGGATGCAGTTAAGGTCTCGAGGAAACAGGGACCGAGTGGGGGAAGCTCCATCCTCCACCACAGGAGGAGCCACGCCAGTTCTGTTGGTCCAAATGGTTGGTGGCCCAGATGGAGTTCAGCAGTATCAATACTGGCCATTTTCCTCTAGCGATCTCTACAATTGGAAAGTGGAAGGCGGCAAGGCCCTGCTGGGGAATTTCTACTACAGTCATGAGCCCTGGTGGTTTCACAAGATAAGGAAGTAAAATGTAGAAAAAAATCAGGGCAAGAAAAACATGTTTTTAAAAGGCACCTGGTTATTTCAAACTGGGGCAGGGGTACACTTAAGGCTTGGCCTCCAACAGGGTCTACCGCCAAACCCTAATGACCGGTCTCCAAGCGGCCGCAAGACGGTCCACTAACCTGGCTAAGGTAAAAACAATTGTTCAGGGAGAAACCGAAAGCCCAGCCACGTATCTGGAAAGGCTATTTGATGCCTATAGGCAATACACCCCTATAAACCCAGAGGCAGAGGAACACAGGTCAGCTGTAGTCCTCTCTTTTATTAACCAGGCAGCCTCTGATATCAGGAGAAAACTCCATAAGCGGGACGATCTGGGAGAGATTTCTATTAGAGAGATACTGCAACAAGCAGAGAAGGTCTTTAATGCTAAGGAGTCGCTGGAGGACAGGGAGGAGAGGCTAAGGAAGGAGGAATGGGAGATGCAGGATAAAAATAGGAAAGAGGACAGAGAGTTTCAAAGAAAAGAGAACAAGAAGCAGAGGGAGGAGATGGCCAGAATATTCCTGGCCGGAGTGAAAGGGAGCCCTGAGCCGCTCCAGAGAGCAGGACCCCGCCCATCTAAACTAGGGCGGGAACAGTGTGCCCTGTGCAAAAGATACGGGCATTGGAAGAGAGAGTGCCCGCAAAGAAGAGGGAGACAAGGAGGAGGGAGCCCTATTAGGACCCTCCACCTGGGAGAAGGAAACTGATGGAGACAGGGCTCGGCACCCCTCCCCGAGTCTTTGGTAACTCTGTGTGTGGAGGGAACTCCCATTGGGTTCATGGTAGATACTGGGGCACAGTATTCAGTTCTCAATCAAGCTCACGGTCCTCTAAATCCAGGATGCACAAGCATAGTCCAAGGAGCTACAGGAACTAAGAGGTGCGCCTGGACCACCAACAGGAAAGTGGACTTGGGAAGGCATCAGGTTTCCCACTCCTTCCTAGTTGTGCTTGAGAGTCCCGCACCTTTGCTGGGTAGAGACTTACTCACCAAGATCGGGGCACGTATCCATTTTGAGCCTAAAGGGATAAAAGTCATGGACTCAGAAGGACAGCCCCTGCAGCCAGTACATGTGTGGTCTTTATCTCTGGCTGATGAATATCACCTATTCCCAGCAGCTCTAGAAAAGGGGGGCCAGGGAGACATGAGCTCCTGGTTTCAGGAGTTCCCTTCCGCCTGGGCCAAAACCAGGGGAGCCGGCCTCGCTAAGCACCTGCCCCAGGTTGTGGTCCAACTCAAAGCCATGGCCCTGCCCATTTGGGTCCATCAGTACCCAATGCAAGAAGAGGCTAGGAAGGGAATAGCGCCTCACATCCATAGATTGCTAGAAGTGAAAATCCTTAAACCCTGCCAATCAGCATGGAATACACCCCTGCTTCCTGTGAGAAAGCCTGGCAGTGGAGATTACAGACCGGTACAGGATTTGCGAAGGGTAAATGAAAGAGTAGAGGACATTCACCCCACGGTGCCCAATACATACACCCTACTTTGCCACCTGCCACTGTCTCATGTGTGGTATACCACCCTAGACTTGAAGGATGCTTTCTTCAGTGTCCCTCTCGCTGAAGTCAGTCAGCCCTTGTTTGCCTTTGAGTGGCAAGAACCAGGAGGGGGAAAGACAGGGCAGCTCACTTGTACAAGACTGCCAGAAGGCTTTAAGAACTCTCCCACCTTGCTCAATGAGGCACTAAGCCAAGACCTGGAGCTCTTCCGCAAAAGGCACCCCCATGTGACTCTGCTGCAGTATGTGGATGAGTTGTTGCTGGCTACAGCAACCCGTGAAGAGTGCATGGAAGCTACAAGGAACCTGTTGGCTGAACTGGGCAGCCTGGGATATCGGGCCAGCACCAAAAAGTGCACATCTGCCAGAGGTCAGTGGTTTACTTGGGGTAGAAGACAGCAGAAGGAGCCAGATGGCTGACACAAGCCATAAAACAGACTATCCTGACCATTCCTGTGCCCTCCTCTCCCCGGGGAGTGAGGGAATTCCTTGGCTCGGCTGGGTTTTGCAGACTCTGGATCCCAGGGTATGCAGAGATAGCCCGTCCACTGTATGAAGCCACCAAAGAAGGACCAGATTGGAGGTGGAGTCAGGAACAACAAGAAGCATTTGACAGATTAAAGGAAGCTCTTCTCTAGGCCCCTGCCTTGTCTCAGAAAAGCCCTTCATTTTGTTCATAGATGAAAAGAAGGGAGTGGCCAAAGGAGTCCTGGCCCAGCAACTAGGCCTGTGGAAGAGACCGGTGGCTTACTTGTCCAAGCGGCTGGACCCAGTGGCCTCAGGATGGCCATCTTGCCTGCGCATCTTGGCAGCCATCACCCTACTGGTAAAGGAAGCGGACAAGCTGACCTTTGGACAGGACTTAAGAGTGACAGCACCACATACTGTGGAGGGAATTCTCAGGCACCCTTCAGGGAAATGGATGACAAATGCCAGGCTCACCCACTACCAAGGGCTCCTGCTGGACTCTCCTC
>NW_008329362.1:876559-879815 GCF_000622305.1 Nannospalax galili
CCAGAAGGTGGATCTTATTGCTCTTGCAGAGGCACTGGAGAGAGCAGAAGGCAAGCGAGCCAACATTTATACGGATAGCTGGTATGCCTTTGGCACTGTGCATGTTCATGGCACCATCTATGGGAAAGAGGATTCTAGTCTGCAAAAGGAAAGGAGCTGGAGAACTTGCAGGAAGTCCAAAGACTGTTAGCAGCTGTGGAAAAGCCGAGGGCGGTGGCAGTTATACATGTGCCTGGGCACCAGTCCAGAAAGACTCCTGAGGCTGTTGGTAACAACTTTGCTGATGCAGAGGCCAGGAGGGTAGCTCTCTTAGACCCACCCTACCCCCCAGACCTGACTATTCTCCATGGGACCTTGAGTGGATAAGAAAACAAGCTCCGGGAGTAAAGCCTGGAGAGGGAGGTTGGAGTAGGGACCAGGAAGGTAGACTGATCTTACCAGAAGTACTAGGAAAATACATGCTCACCAACCTACACAGATCCACCCATCTAGGTTGGAAAAAGTTGCTCAGTCTTTTTCAAAATGCACAGTTGGTATTTCCACACCAGAACGAGGCTGCACGTCAGATCACTGGGGGATGTGAGAGCTGTGCAAAGCTAAGACCAGCCCCAAAGGGGCTCCACCTGACAGGTGCCCGGGAGAGGGGAAGGGCCCCAGGAAGAAGTTGGAAAATAGACTTCACTGAGGTAAAACCAGGAAAATATGGGTATAAGTATATGCTGGTCATGTTGGATACTTTTTCAGGAAGGGTGGAGGCTTTTCCACCCATGAAACTAGCCATGAAACATGAAACTAGCCAGATGGTGGCAAAGAAATTAATGGAGGAGATAGTCCCCAGATATGGGATCCCTGAGGCTATAGGTTCCGATAACGGCCCGGCTTTCATTAGTAAAGTCCTACAGGGACTAGCCCAGGCTTTGGGGACAGATTGGAAGTTACATTGTGCCTATAACCCACAAAGCTCTGGGCAGGTAGAAAGAATGAATCGGACATTAAAGGAGACCCTTTCTAAATTGGCAATTGAGACTGGCAGTGACTGGGTGGCCCTCCTCCACTTGGCCATTTTCCGTGTTCGGAAATCCCCCTATGTGCATGGTCTAACCCCCTTTGAGATAATATACAGGGCCCCTCTGCCAATAACCCAGCGAGCGCAGCCTCCAGGGGAAGAGAAGTCAGCTCCCGACTATTTAAATGTGTTGCAATCCCTTGCCAAAGTACAGCAGGAAATTTGGCCCTTAATCAAAGCATACTACGAGGGGGAAAGAACCCCGAATGTGGAGCATGGCATAGTCCCAGGGGATATGGTCTGGGTAAAAAGACACAAAGTAAAAACTCTTGAACCCTGATGGAAGGGACCTTATGTTGTAATGTTTACCACCCCCACTGCCCTAAAAGTTGATGGCATCGCTCCCTGGATCCACCACACCCACGTTCAGAAGGCCTTGCCTCTCGAGGACCCAGAATCCTGTGTGCAGAGGTGGGAGGTGCGGCCAAATCCTGCTAATCCCTTAAAGCTACATCTGAGCCGGACATGAAAGGATTCCTGCTGATAAGCTCACTGTTATGGGCCCTCCAGAGAACAGTAGTGTCAGGGGGAGCTCAGAACATCAACCCCCACCAACCAGTACGCCAGACATGGGTCCTGCCAAGCGGCGACACCTATGAGGAGTAGAACCACACCTCCCATATGGCCCCGTTGTGGACATGGTGGCCAGATCTGTATGTTGACTTAGAACTTGTACTGGGGCAATTTTATTACCTCCCCCAGAAAAACCACCAGGAACAATATCATATGAAAAAACGGGCTTTGGTTGACTCATCATCCACAGTCAACCACCAGGCTTTGCGGGCAAACGGGTTCTTTGCTTGCCCAGGTTTCCAGACAGGTTGGTGGAGGCGCAATTGTGGGGGTGCTGATAGACTCTACTGTGCTGAATGAAATTGTGTGCAAGTTAATGATGGGCAGTGGAGATGGGAGGTTTCCCCTGACCTGATTGATATGAGATTTACTTCTCCATACAACCGATGGACAGTATCTCCACTGGACAACCAGGTTAAAATCACCTTTACCTCAAAGGGAAAAAATGATAAAAGGTGGTGATAAAATGTGGATAGATGGGCTGACATGGGGCCTGATGCCCTACTAGAAGCCATGGAGGGGGGTCCTGTTCCAGATCTACCTCCAGGTCGAGGCAGTGGTTAGGTCACCAGTAAGACCTAACCTGGTGTTAAATACCCCTCGTCTGATGCCCCAACCTCCCCCGCCTGGGTCTCCTAGGCCCACCTTCAAGCCATCAGGCACCACAACGACATCAGCAGCCCTAGCCATGGAAAGGTTGTGGACGGCTGTGAAACCACAGACTTCCAGCAACCCTATGAGGGAGATGGTGCTAGCTGTAGTAGAAACCCTTAATCATACCACTCCCTCTCTCACTGACCCATGTTGGCTGTGCTACCCAGGATCCCCACCCTTTTATGAGGCTATCGGGATAAATAGTTCCTATACTCTCAACAACTCTCATCCCACCTATTGGGATGGGAGACCATGGGGACTTACTCTTGCTCAGGTCTCAGCCTCTGGCACGTGTGTAGGCACAGTTCCAGCACCCCAAAGCCAGTTATGCTCCTCATGTAATAACACCCCATGGGAGCAGGGGAAGTGGATTATACCCACCTCGGGCTGGTGGCTCTGTTCAAAAACGGGCCTTACCCCAGCCCTATCCACCTCTGTATTTAATGCTAATAATGAATTTTGTGTACTTGTGGCCATTCTACCCCGTCTTTCATACCATTCTCATGAATCCCTCCTCTCCTATTGGGAGGAAAAACAGAGTCCACTCCGAAAGAAGAGGGAACCCATTACTGCCTTAACCATCGGAACTCTCTTCTCCATGGGGATAGCTGGAGCAGGGACAGGAATCGCAGCCCTAGTAAAGCAAGAGCAAGGGCTCATGGCACTAAGGCTAGTAATCGACAGGGACTTGGAACAGCTCCGGCAGACGATGTCGGACCTGGAGCAATCTCTCACTTCCTTATCAGAGGTGGTGCTACAAAACAGAAGGGGCTTGGATCTCCTATTTTTAAAGGAGGGCGGGCTATGCACAGCTTTCAAAGAAGAATGCTTTTTCTATGTAGACAAGACAGGGGCAGTCAGGGAATCTTTGACCAAGTTAAAAAAAGACCTGGAGAGGAGGCACAAGGAGTATGAAAATAGTGAAAGCTGGTTCGAGTCTTGGTTTATGCACAAACCGTGGTT
>NW_008329362.1:880105-888175 GCF_000622305.1 Nannospalax galili
AATGGAGCCTGGCCTGTCTGATCTTTGTCGTGTCACGTAGGCATGTCTGCTTACACAAGATAACAGGGAAGGGTCGCGCCAGGCACATACCACCCATCCTTCCCCGATTGACGCACCTGAAGGGAGTTGTAACATTTTTCTTGTTTTGAAGTTATTGGTTTGTGAAATGCTTGCTTTGAAACTATTGGTTGTATAAACACGGGCTTTTGTGTAATGGTTGTGGGAGCCTATATAATCTTTACCTAAAATTGCCTCAGGGTCAATCGCTCTAACCAGACCTGCGTGTCTTGGAAGGATGGTCGGCCCCAGCAGCTAGCTGGTTTAATAAAACTTTGCTTGATTTTTGCATCTCCATACTCTTGCATTTGTTCTCCTGAAGAGACCCACCGAGTCACGGGCCCTAACAATATAATATGGAAAAGATTTATTTTAGTATAGGTCAACTGATTAACTGGTCACTGAAATTCATTTTTATTTCATGACTTTTAGGTTTCATCAACTCCCATTTCTTTTCACATTAACTGAATCTTTCAAAGTAAAAGTTACTATTAGTACAAATAGAGATAAAAATGTACTGTTTGGCAGAGTTTTCCAGATAGTCAGTAACTCATATAACTCATGGCAATGGTGACAGCATACAGAAAGTGGGGTTTTTTCTCCACTTCCCTACACCTATGTTGGGGTTTCATATGACTTACACAGTATATATTTAGTGCTCAATGACTTCACTTTAAAAAAAAAAACCCAGGTTTGTCTTCATTTGAAATATGTTCCTTTGGCTAATAGTCTTAAGCAATTAAAAATGACTTATTCTAGATAAAATAAAAATAAGAATCATGTTTATAAGTTTTCGGGGCTGGCCAACTACCTGCAGTGATCCCAGTTTGCCCCTCAATGGTATTTAACTGGCTGAGCAACTTGCTCATCAGAAGCAGGTCCTTTTTAGAGATACTCCACAACTTTAATAAGCATGCTCCACAAGGAGTCACTACCATGGGCTTTGCATTTTAAGGCTTCTATCACCTCTCTCAGCAGTCATGTCAGGAGATGCTAAACAATGACTGAAAATTCAGCTGAACATAATTATTCATTTGTTCTTTAATTAGATAACTTCAATATTTATGTTTCATGACTTTATGAATATGACTAATATGATAAAGAATATGACTTTATCATGTAGTATCTGGAAAAAAACAATGAGAAAAACCAAAGAAGCAAAGATCTGTATGTAGATTGACTGAATTAATCCCCATTCATTCTTGTTTTTTCATTTGGTGTGTTTTTTTTAATGTTTTATTTGTTATTTTAATTTTATGTGTATGCATATACTGCCTGCATGTAGGTGAGTGCACCCATGCAATGCCCACGGAAGACAGAAGAGGCTGTCAGATCCCCTGGAACTGGAGTTACAGACAGTTGTTAGTTGCCATATGGGTGCTAGGATTTGAACCCGGGTCTTCTGTAAGAACAGCTAGTGTTCTTAACCACTGAGCCATCTCTCCAGCCCATGGTGTGTTTTTGTTAGAAGAGATGAGAAGTCTTTTAACAATACTTAGTGAGCCAAAGTAGATGACATATATCCAACTTCTCGGTTATAATAGATTTTCAACTAATAGGTTGATGTACATCAGGTTATATATTAATATTTTAGTAAATTTATCTTAATAATGTAGATACCCTAATTGTGATGGAATACTAAATTCACTACCTTATAAAAGTTTTATTGAAAATCATACAAGTTTGTAACATATATTCTTCATTTTAAAACTTTTTATTTATTCTTTCACAATTTCATTGCATGCACACATGCATCACACACACAGCACATACACACACACACACACACACATACATATAAACATACTTTGATCGGGAGTGGTAGTGCATGCCTTTAATCCCAGCACTCAGGGCTTCGAAGACAGAAGCAGGAGGATTATTGTGAGTTCAATGCCAGCCTGGTCTACATAGTGCGTTCCATGCCAGCTGGGGCTATAGGTAGACCCTGTCTAAAAAGACCAAAAAAAAAAAAAGAATACTTCAACTGCATTCTACCCCATATACTCTCTTATCCCTTTCCCTTCTAATTGATTCCTTTCTCCAACAGGTCTCGCTCTTATTTTTCGTGTGCTGTTTATTTATTTTTATTTTGTGGCATCCTACTTTTATTTAGGGTTGCCTGCAGGAGCCTGAGTAGGAGAGTTATTTACTTGAGCAACATCAACTTACCACTGGCTAGACTGAAGAATATGACTCTCCCCTCTCCTGCAATGATTAAATGTTTGTAACTCCTCAAGAAGAGGTGGAGCCTTGTGAGTCTCTCCCTTCTGGATGAAATGTCATGGGCCTAGTCTTGTGCAGGTTATTACACAGCTGCTGTGAGTTCAAGAGTGCAACAGCCATGTCATGTCCAGAGACAGCTTTCCACAGCACCTCTTCCCATCCTCCGATTATTGCTCTCTTTCTACCCTTTCTTCTATGATGATTCCTGGACCTTAATGAGGTAATAGAGCTATAAATCATATTCTTACTTGCAAACACTCTTCACACAATACTTCGTATTTTAAATTCATACATCTAATCAAAACAGGTAACCCAAAATATCCAATTCTTGAAGCCCAAGAAAAAGATTATATCAAGCGCATATTTTTAAATTGCATTCCATTGTAAAGCATTACTTTTCAGATATCCTCAGAAAATGTGTTCCTGTATCTTAGCCATGAAAACATTTTGCTTTCACTCCTGTGCCATCACATCTGTTCTTTAAATAATAGGAGAAATAACTCCAGCAAGGGGACAAAGCAATAAGAAATCTAGATAAAGACAATTTTAAAAGAAAATATTCCACATTATTACACTGAGAGTTTAATAACAATATGCAATCTTCAAGGAACTAATTTGGTGTTTATCTATACTCTTATATCCCCTGATTTTCATTCTGTCTTTCTATATGACATATCTCAGCAATACTCTATGACAAATTTAATTTACAAGAGAAAATGAATGTATTGATAGATAGACAAGCATTTAGTGTCACTTTTTCATTTAGCATATAAAATGTGCTATATACCTGCAAAGTGAATTCAATGCATCCAAATTCATTGCGATTTTCTATCTAGATGCTAAATATTTGCACATAGAATTCATAAAATTCAGCTGTACAAACTATAGTGTTATCTGATAAATTTTAAAGGCTTATCCTCACAAATGGAAAACATAAAACTGATCAGGGTGTTATTTTTCTCTCAACCAGGGGGAAAGCAACAAGCTTAATTCTTATGGATGGAATGTTGCTTTTTCTCAGCCACTCAAAGATAGTGATAGTTATCTACAGACAAGCATGCAAAAGAAATGCTAAAAGTGAAACATGAACTTTCTCCTCAAATCTTTGAAACCCAAATAAATATGTTAGCAAGGTGTTTCTTTTACAATAAGAAATTTAAATTTGCAATTGATATAAACCATGGAAATGTACATATTCTCATCTTAAATACCTAAGCGTTTAAAATATACTGGATTTCAATAGGCTGGTTATGAACTGGTTATTAAACATAAATAATTAGGATATTTATTCATGTAGAAATAAATTTAATGTAAATAATTTGTCCTAAGGAGAAAATATCACCATTTAATGTACTTGAACAACAGACAAAATAAATCCAAATGACTAACAGCTAATCATAAAGACACAAAAACTTAGTCATTTAAAAAAAGAAACCCCGTTTGGACAGAAGCAGAGCTGTGCAGAGCAGGGGTGGGGGAATGGCCCCCGTGTCTTGACCATGTCTCGCCCACATAGATGTAAGAGGGGACATTTACTGACCTGGGGTGAGACCGTGGGTCCACGAGGCATGGGCAGAAGTGTCCAGAGACTATGAGTGGGGCATGGACGCTATCTGGAATAACAGGTCACTGATCCACAGAGCAGAACAGGGCACTGGGTGTTTGCATTTTTGTGTGGGGTGCCAGGTGTTCACCTTTGTAAGTTACTCTATTTCCCCTACCCAGGATATAAATTATAAAAAATTCGGATAAAGATGTGTTATATGGTTGGCCTAATAGCACCAGGAGTGAGGGACCCTAAGAGAACTCAGGTAACAAACTGGCACAACCAGCAGGATAATAGTGATGGAAAAGACAAAAGAAAAGAATCTAATGGTGGCACTGATGTGGAACTTACAATGGATTACAAAATATGTAACTAAAAAGGAGCCAGCCACACAGAAGCATGGGCCTCAGCTGTGTTGTAAATGTGGGAAAACAGCCCAATTGTGGGTATATGAAAATTTGTTAAAGGTTATAGAAAGGCTAGAAAAACTTTTACAGACCTGGAAAACAAGCAGACAACCCAGAAAGTGGCCACTTTGTATAATAAAAGATTTGCCCAAAGCAAGGGAAGCTGAAAAGGCAGGAGAGGTACTAGCAGATTCAGTTGTAAAACTTGAGAGAGAAAAAAACTGGACATTTTAACTTGTGTAAGGTCTAAAGACTCTGGAAAAAAGACAGAAAATGAAAAAGGAAATGAAAGTGGCTAAGGCTGCCCCTCAGATTCAACCTTTCACTCAGAAAGGAAAGGAAGCTAGAAGTAGTGTAGCTAAAAATCCACACTGGACCTGTTAAAACTAGGAAAAACTTACAAGCAAGCACTTAAGGAGCCCCTTACCACATTGCTAGTGAGGATATGGGACATGGGAGAAGCAAATTAATGCCTCTTACTCATGCTCTATTAGACCTTGTCTATGATTGATTTCATATATGATGTTAACCTTCCTTTGAATGTTTTACAGATATGAAGCCCATTTGGAAGATACCTGAAGAAACAAAGGCCAGCTATACCTGTAAGATTCTTGGGAGCTTTATGGTTGGATAGATAAAAACAGAGGCTCTCAAACTATACAACTGTTAAGAAAATCTACAGTACATGGGGGGGCTGGGTTGCCCCCCCTATGAGCTGTTGGTCAGACAGAGATCCTAGAGGTCCTCAAATTCATCAAGTCTATTGTCAGTAATGTTGGCTGTATACTAGAAAGGTCTGTAAGGCCATGTTGCTGAAGATACTACATTATGTGAGCAGAGGAGGAGAAGAGATGGAGATGAGACTAAGCCGAAAAACTCTATGCTATTGGATGGATGGCATTCATAGTGACAGATGGCACTATGCAAGTGGTTGGAGAAGAAAGGATCCCCTATGATTCTACTCAACAATGGACCCCACATGCTGCACACTATGTACATGCCAAGCAATGCCTACAAGTGCAATAACGGCTTGACTAAAATATGAACAACTGACAAATTTCTAATTAGCTAAGGCCCACACCTAGGAGTGGAAAACACATCTGGTGCTGTAGATCAGGCCAACCCCCTGTGTTGAAAAAGGCTATAGGCCCTAGGAAGGAAGCCATTACAAGAATACTGTTTAATCAATATAGTACACCTACTGGGATATCTTCTAGGCATTTGCATCTACATTCATGTTTGTTTAGATATGTCTACTTCCATTTTTCTTTATATTAGAAGAAACACCACTGAGATAGATCAATGGCCATGGCTTGAAGATGAATAATGGGGAGGCCCAAGAAGTCACTATCTTGCCATGATATAAGAGAGATGGCCCTACATCTGTGTCTCCTGATTGGCTGGTTCCTCCAATGGATGGGGCCTGACACAAGCCGGACGTATGAAGGGAAGCTAGGAGCCATCTTGGGATGGAAGCCAGGAGCCACCAGTAGAGTGTGATGGTGTAGGAAGCTTGCAGCCAGCGCAGCAACTCAAAGACAGAATGGACTGACTTCCTGTGGACCTGGGGCAAGATCACTGGCCCCGGAGGCATGAGTGAATGCAGGGCTACGGGCATGGCATGGTCTGATAAGGCGGGCTCTGAGTGGTGGTAGCAGGGGACTAGGCACTGGGTACTCATTCCTTTGTAAGTTAATAAACTCACATAAAATATATTATATGGTTTGTCTCATGTGCAGGAGACCCAGAGAGAATTCAGGCCACAATCTGTCACCCACTCCAATGCTCAGGGACCTTAGTGGAAGATTGGTTGAAAGATTGTAAGAGCCAGAGGAAGGGGTGGAGTGCGTCCTTAGGGTTACCTTTTCCTCCAAGGGGCAGGGCCTGCTGCAGAGAATTGGCTGCAGAGAGTTAGCCACAGAGGGATGAGCATTGGGGTCGTCTTGGACAGAAGCAGCTGGGAAAACTGCCCCTGGCATCTCACCCGCATGGACATGAGAGGAAGCATTTACCGACCTGGGGCGGGCCCACAGGCCCACAAGGAGTAGGCGAAAGCTAACGGAGACTGGGTGCAGAAGCGATCTGGAATGGTGGGCCACTGAGCCACACAGTGGAATGGGGCACCAGGTGTTTGCCTTTTTGTGTGGGGAACCAGGTGTTCACCTTTGTAAGTTACTCTGTTTCCTCCTACCCAGTATATAAACTAACAAAAAATTTAGATAAAGATGTGTTATATGGTTTGCCTATTAGTGCCAGGATCAAGGGACCCAAAGAGAACTCAGGCGACATGGGCCATGTGGCTTTTCCTCCTGTGAACTCCTTAATGCTCTTTGTACTATTTTGCAGTCCTGGACAGAGACTCTGCCTCTGCATAAAACATGAGGTAAGTTGTTCATGGAACTCATATTTGTCAGATGAAGGCTTTGTTATTTTTTTAAAAGGTAAAGTGAAAGACTGTCAATCAGAAGTATTTAAATAAAGACTATACTCTCAGGGAAGAAATAGAAAATAAAAAATAAAAAAACCTCAACTCCTTTTTTATTCCATTGAGCAATAGTGAAGTGAGTACTGGACATACCTAGAGAAAGATGTGTTGGATAAGCTGAATGACATAACACTATTATTGTTCTTGGTATCTACTTTTTATTTTGGTATAAATTTTCCATTTTTCTAATAAAACTTAAAAATATTAGTCATTCACATTAACATAATTTAAAAAGACAAAGAACTTCACATACTTTAGCTTTGCTTTCAAAGCACATGTATCAGGTGATTCATGCAAATTCCAATCTTGAGATTTAGAAAGTACTAAAAAAAGTATCACAAAAAAGGATTGAAAAATTAATGACATTTAATATTACAGAATATTAACTGTCAAATTTATTATAAATCAGGCAGAAGGGACTGCATTACTTAACTAGTATTGCTATTGAACACTATTAATCAAAAATCCATGATTTTATTTACAACAAGATATTTTAAGTTTTTATCTCTGAAGTATTTATGTGTCAGCAATCCTTTAAATAGAAATGTTAAAACAAATATGGTTAAGTACTTTTGCTAAATTTAGCCAGTCTATAAGTAGAAATTTTTATTAAAATTATGTCTGTGTACATTCTACAGTGAAAATTCCCTTAAGTAGGACATCTATAAAATCTTTTAAATAAGTATTTATGATTAAGAATTCTAACATGATAACAATTTTTGGTGAATTAAATAAATAAAAAGAGATTTAAAGCTCAGATATGGAAGATGATGCTCTGTGTGACTTTCCTAATCTGAGAAAGGAAAATATTGGCAACACACTTATTATCTAGACTTATTATTTCTGGTCTTGAATTGCTTCTTAAGAATTGTGATTTTGAAGGCATGGTGCCATATGACTTTAATCCCAGCACCCAGGAGGCAGAGGCAAGTGGATATCTGTTGAGTTCAATGCCAGCCTGGTCTACATACTGAGTTCCAGAAAAGTAAAAGAAAAGAATTGTGATTTTAGGGATAACCTTATTCAGCTTTATATGGAATTGTTACTTTAAATTGGAACAAAATAAAAATAAATATCTTCTTCATTAACAATTTTAAATCCATTATCAAGCACTAATTAACAAAAGAAGACATGTAAAAATATACACTGGGGCTGGGGAGGTGGACCCAGGTTCAAACCCCAGCATCCACAGGGTAATTAACAACTTGTCCAAAATTCTAGTTCCAGGGGAATCTAACACTCTCTTCCAACTCCCCAAGCATTGCACAACATAGTTGCACTGACACACATGCAAGCAATACACTCATACACATAAAATAAAAATAATAAATAAAATATTTTTAAAAGACACA
>NW_008329362.1:888317-894179 GCF_000622305.1 Nannospalax galili
ACAAGATACCTGTATAAGACCTAAAGGACAATTAAAATAAGTGAAAGCATGTGACATTCTACACATGTGATTGGACAATTTCACCACAACACTTTTTTGTGACTATTCATTGCATATATTTATAGGTGTATAAATAAATTTAAAGAACATATTATATTAAACCCACTAGTAAATAAAGAGGGACAGAATTTGACATCAGAGACTATTCACTGAGAAGTTACAAAGTAAATTTTAGGAAAAATGTATTGAGAAACAATTGAACACAATTCATTCTTCTGATGAAGAAATTTAGAGATTTAAACAGTAGACAGATGATTGATAACAGATATTAGATAAATAAATGTCACAGGTGGACATTTAACTCCTTCACAAAAAAAAAAAGATATAGAATGTCTTCATTACTCCATTTTCTTCTTTTTTTTATAGACAATCATTTCAACATCACCCCTAATCCCTGTTACTCACTTTTTTTAATCTCTATAGAATTGACTTTATAAGCATATCCTCTAGATCTAGACATGGGAAGATGTCATTTAGGGCTCAATAGATAAAGAGCCTGCTGCACACGCATGAGTTCAGATACTCAGCATTCACATGAAATGCTGGGCTTGATAGAGTGCACCTGTAACTCTAGCACTGGGAGAGGTGACATGAGATCCTGTGGGCTCATTCACTAGTCAACTTAGCAAAACTGTAAGATCTAGCTTTATTAAGAGGCTCTGTCTCAATAATAATATTAATAATAATAATAATAGAAAAATTAATAATAAGATGTAAAGTGAAAGAGGAAGATATTGATATCTGAGGTCAAGTTCTGGCTTCCACATGTGCACACATATGTGAGTACATCTACCCACACATATGTGCATACAAATGTGTGCACATATACACACAAAAAAGTTGAAAAAAATATCATATGAATGCATTTGTATAGTTCAGAGCAATTTACATATGTCTTCTTTCACTAGCTGTATCTTCTCTATGGGCCCAAACTCCTTCGAAATAGAGTCCTTCTCATATATTTCTCAGGCTTATTTATATTGTTGAATATATGGGTAGGACGTTCCTTAAACTACTTAGTAATATTCAATCATAAGGCTATCATTTATTATTTCCACCTATTGATAGACATTTGGGTTGCTTCTGAATATCTCAAGTAAAGGTTAGTAAATATTTACAGTAGATTTTGTGCAGTTATATGTTTTTACTGCATTTAATTTTCTATCACTAATTTCCACAGATTTAGTTACTTATCAGAACAAAAGGATATGATTTCAAATTAATCCCAAGTTTTTACTGGGTAAAGAGTCTGGTACATTTCAGTAGGCTATTCTGCTGAGTATCTCCAAGTTATAACCATGATTTGAGCAGGCCAGGGTTATACTCTCATATGAGTTCGGAGTTATCCACCAAAATCACCTGTTCTTTGCAGTATCTAGCTTCTTACATTACAGGATGCACCAGACTTGCTTGGCTGTCCACAAGAGGTCCTTTAGCTCTCTGAGAGATAATTCTCTTCTTTCCATCCAGGACAACTTGACCCCCTTCAAGATGGCAGAAGGGAGTGTCTCTTTCTTATGGATAGTTTCTGATTTTAGAGTGAGACTTTCTGGTACATTGCAACTGAAGAAACTATCTTGTCATCACCCTTCGAACATGATGTCACTTCATGAATGAACACATTGACCATTCTATCTTATTTTCAAGCTGTCCAAAATCAGGCCATGTTAATTAAAAAAAATGCAAACAACATTTATTTGCATTCCACACAACATACCCTGACAACAAACCCCAGAAATATCCATAATTATTGTGCCTTATCATAAAAGTAATTAGGAATTCAATAACTCCTCTTCCCCTATCCTTCCTTAGCATTCCACATGGAATATTTGGAAATACATTCAGAAAATGAAGTGTTTTTGATAGTGCACATTTCAGGAAATAAAGTCAAAAATTTCATTTCATTTTTAAAGTAGAGACCAAAGATATACTACTTTCTACTGCTTAGAGACTCTTAGTGTGGAAGACATCAGGTCTATCCAGAGGGAAAAGAAGATGTATATTCATATCAAAACAAGAAAAAATTTAACTGTCAATGATTGACAAACACTAACCAAGGATCAATGGGTATCCTTGTGATACACTAAAGAGGCTTCCTATACTATAGTCAAAGAATAATAGACCAGCATTCAAAATATCATTTACATTAGAAATAACTAAAACATAGACCAGACATCAAACTTCAATTTTTACAAAAATTATTGACAAGATTTTTCCTGGGTCTGTAAACACACACACACACACACACACACACACACACACACACACACACAAATCCAAATTGGATTTATTTGAATTGGAATTAAATTTAAAATAATGTATATAGGGTAGATATAATTTGCAAAAAAAAAAATTGTGACCATGTGGAATCATCTAAAACAGAGAAATCAGTGATACACTCTTTTTGAAACAGGCCCATGTGAGGATCAATCATTAAGCTGTGATTAAACTGACTAATAAAAATAGTTTTTAAAAAGTGAACGTGTTTTAAAAGGAACACTTACCACTGAGAATGGTGAGAGAAGGGTCATTTAAAAAAGGAAATGTAGGTATTGCTGACAGTGTTTTGCAACATCTTAATAGCTATTCCAAATTCAGCTTTTATGCCCATTATTCAAGGGGTTTTGTCTTAGCTGAAAACTATAGGAATCCTGAAATTCCTAAGAATGTGTTGCATAGTTGGAATCTCTGTCCCAACTTTATCACAAGCACAGAGCATGACACAGAGTTTCATACTCTCTTGTACGAATCAGGCCTCATTTAGGGCTTGCCAACAATTTAAAAACATAAAGAAATGTAATTTCATATCATGTATTTATTACCTAGTGAATTCAGTGCTGTCCCCACAAGTATTACAAATCTCCAAATGTAGTTTATCTGTCTCAGCTTTGTGTCTAGGATGAGATATTAGTTCCACTCCTTGAAAAGCAGGTATTAGCCATTGTCCTGGTTTTTCTAAAAGGCCTGGCTTCAAGAATCCATTTGGTAATTTCACTGAAGATTGGATGAACTCACAGAGGACCTGGGTCACGGTCTATAGAATTCTCTGACACTTCAGTTTCAATTTTGAATTTTGGTGCCATCCAAAGACGGCTGAGACTAACCTCCTGGCAGATAGATTCAGCCCCCCTTCTTCAGTTCTCTCTCTCAGATAGATACAGCCCTCCTTCTTCAGTTCTCTCTCTTTCCTCTCTCTCTCTCTCTCTCTCTCTCTCTCTCTCTCTCTCTCTCTCTCTCTCTCCGCTCTTTCTCTCTTTTTTTTCCCACACGCTCTAGCTCTCCTTTTTCCCCCATGCATTATCCGCCTTATTACCATTTTTCCACATGAGATAATTAGCTATTTGCAAAAGTCAGAACTATTTTCACAGATGAATATCTGCTCTGATTTTTAAAGCACGCTGTGGGAAATAAATATACCAATATCCAATTTAACACCTGAAATGGATTTTGCAAGCAATTTTGCCCTCCTAATAAGTTATAATAAATGTTGCATCTTCTTTGTCATAGATGTTTCCTTTAGAAGAACCTAGAAAATTGATTTAGATGTTTAAATTTTTTCTGGGTAAAAAGTACCAAGGGAAATGGAATCCCATAGCCTTTACTAGATCATTATGTAACTACACATTTATATTTCAGTGAAGCAAAAATAACTTTGAATTATCATAAGTGATACTCTACAAGACTCCACACTCACTCCAGAGAATAGAGATCTCTCTGACTGTCGTTTGAATTTCTAGTAAATCTAATGCAGAACAAGCTTATATTTTATTAAATAGCTAGACTTTTATACATATCAAGATCAGCATATTTGTTTCAGATTACTTATTGAATTGTTACTAAATGACAATAATATTTTAAATGCTAGGTTATTTACTTTTAAAGAAAACCACCTGTTGTTTCTCAGTTGTTATTTGTTCTGTCTGAGTACAACTGTAGTTCATGAACACCACCTTTAGCTTTTATCCATTCCAGATCTAATGGTTCTTTTTGGAGAAGACTAAGATTGAGGGAGGTCATTTTCCATAACTAGCTAGACATAAGTATATACTAGTTCAGCAAGCCTTCTTATTAGAAGCAGGTAGAGATAAAAAATGAAAGAAAATGTGAAGAATGGATTAAGAATGTACAGATAACTGAGGTTTGTTTTCTTCATAAAACGAGTCCTCATATTACAGGACCAATGGTGTCTATGTTACTTGTGGGTTTGTATCTGTTTGGTTTCTCTAAGCAGATTTACTGTAGAACTCTTAGTATTTTTTTCCTCTTATACACTAATTCAACTCAGGAGCTAGATAACTTATGAAACACCGCACCAATATAAATTTCAAGACGAAATGATTAGGAAATGAATATGTCAGTGTCTTTTGGAGTAAAATTTTGTTAGCAAGAACTTTTAAATTAATTTTTCATTTAATTTCTTAAAATTTCTCAGATGTGTTGAATAATTTGTCTCTCAGATGTATTCAGTTGAAGAATATATCTTTGAGGGTTTTTTTTACTTAAATTTGCTAAAAGGTCAAAACATCAGTAATAAAATTGTTTTGTTTTAGATAATAAAGGAAAATTGAATGTACCCTTTCCAAAGCAATTGTATCATAGAAACATAGTCAAACATGATTCCAACCTATCATGATTAACTCCTATGGCCATTTTGCCTTGCATTTATCCCAGCAAGACTCCACATTTAGGGTTTGCAGCCTAAGAGGTGACACTAAATAAAGGCTGAGATCATTATGGTTAACTTCAGCATGTGGGAAACCAAGGAACATCTAGACTTCACTGTATACAGTATATGAATCACAGTGAATGGCAGAACCAGACTGAATTTTGAGTTGCAAGATAGGCATCAAAACTGGACATGAGTAGGCTAATAGAGTGTCAAAATAGACATCTATCCACCAGGGGAGTTTAAATGAAAATGCTCCCAAATATTAAATCACCAAGGATTTTCTTTTTATTCAGTCATTGATTAATTACAACAGAGGAATCTGACTCATGCAGAAAATTTGTTCAAATTGTCTGATAATTAATTAGTCCAATTTCATTTGTTCAACAAATATAATCCAAGAGTACAGTAGGACAAAGACGGCTCACTATTACATGTGTTGTCTCATTCTTGGTAATCATTTTGCAGTTGTATGTAGTCATATGTCTGATTCTCATCAGTCAAACTGCATTGTAAACCCAGAGTAAAGCACTTAACTACTAGTACATGATCATAGTAGATTACTAGTATAACACTCTTACCTAAGCATATTTGGATTATATGATGTGTTTTTTGATGGTTCAGATATAAGTTGGTGGAACTTCTCTCAGCCATGAACCTGGGGAGCCTATAAATATAAGCTTTTATTTATAGTTAACCACATTATTGGCTGTACTTGTCAAAAGAGTGTTGATACATTAATCCACTGAGTCTATAGGATTGATGCCTTAATCAAGAATATCATAACAATGTAAAATCAAGCAAAACACTGTAAGTAAAATGCATAGTAAAATACTGCTACCCTAAATGTCCCTCTCTCAACAGATCTTATAAAAAACAGCAGGTTGGACATTATGAACATCATGAAGTTTGCATGACATAAGAACTCAATGTTTCTGCTGAAAATAAGAAATAATGCCTATGATATAGAAAATTTACTCACAAATCCACTCTAATAATAGTAAAATCCCTAAATGTCCCTCTCTCAACAGATCTTATAAAAAACAGCAGGTTGGACATTATGAACATCATGAAGTTTGCATGACATAAGAACTCAATGTTTCTGCTGAAAATAAGAAATAATGCCTAATGCCTAT
>NW_008329362.1:896236-903865 GCF_000622305.1 Nannospalax galili
TTAAATGTCCGAAGTCTACATTCTGTGGAATTTAAGTGAGAGCAGTAAAAAATTAAAGCACATCATATGTTCTTTTTTCTAAGCGAGTGAAATCTGTCATTAGTCTCTAAAACCAGACTGTCCTTGAAAAGATCTTGCTTGACTGTCTATCTTTACCGTCATTTGACAGATTTGATTAATTAAAAGTTGTCTAGAATTGCTATTAAACTCAAAATATACAGGCAAACACTGAGGATGTTTTCCACATGGTCTGTTGGGAGTGTATCATAAATTCTTCATGAAAAATTATGCTCTGTCATTAATCAACTATTCCTGATTATAATAAGTGCATCTTTTTCCTTGTCCCAATTGTTCTATTAATTATTTCCTGCCATGTCCCTAAATTCTCTTCGTAAATGTTGTTTTTCAAATTTGACATGATTTATAAGTAGGAAAGACCATTTATAATATTCTGTAATGAGTGAATTAAAACACCTGTAACATTGTTGGGTTTGCAGTGCTCCTAATCCATATATCATAAGGATAAATTGATGAGTATAAAAGGTAGGAGTAATGTAGAAATGTCGTGTTCAAATAGCAAAAGTCTATGTTAATATGCATGCCATACAAACCATACAGTGCCACCGTTGGCTATGAAGAGGTCACATGAAGTGATCAGGATAGAACATAAGCATACATTTCCCAGGGATATTGGAATTTACATGACAGTAAATCTGATTGTTCTTTCTAGGTGATTATTGGAAGCCAATTTTCCTACAATGTAGAAAGTCTTCAGGCAAGTGAGTGAAACTTAATGAACCCAGAAAAATTTGAGCCACTGGGAAAAGTTTCTAGAATTGGATTTTTGAGTTTCATTGTTATTGAGGACTAAGGATATCCCTATACTTGGATTCCAATATTCTTGCGAGACTCAATTTTTCAAAATATTTTCATTTAGTTTCTGTATATTTCATATAATAAATCTCAATCAAATTTAGACCCTCTTCCCCATACACACCCCTCTTACTTTAACAGGATAATCTGCTCCCGAGTCTTGACCCCTAATTTCAGCATATTTTGGCAATGTAAAATCTCCTAAGAGTTCTCTTAACTGCCAAGCACTAGGAGGACAGAAAGGATTTGTATGGAAGTGACTGATTTCTCTCTGGTTCCTGCTGAATTAATTTCATTTTTCTAACTGATGATGCCCTCTGATTTGTATTTGCTCAGTCACAGATTTCAGGTGCAATCTCTGTCTGAATTTCTTTAAAATAATTAAACAAACCTCTCAACTATAAGAAAATACTTTAGATGCCAAATAATGAGTGTGTGTGTGTGTGTGTGTGTGTGGAGTGTGTGTGTGTGTGTGTGTGTGTGTGTGTGTGTGTGTGGAGTGTGTAGTGTGTGTGCGTGTGTGTTTGTGTGTGTATGAAATTCTACTGAAGGTATGAAAAAGTAGCACAGAATTTACAATGAAGAAAGTGAAACATCATAATTGTTATTAAATTTATTACCAACTCATTTCCAGGAATTTGTTCTTGTTGCTGACCCTGTTCCTCTACTTAGAATTTTAATTTTTTTCCTGACTTTGCTGAATTCTGTCTTTATGTCAAACTGCATTCTTACCTCCTCCACAAATTAGTCCCAGAATACTTCTTTGAAGTTCAGCTCAAGACACACATTTGTGTACTCAGATCCACCAAAGAACTCTGTAGAAAAGAAATTAATTTAATGGTGTCCACCGTCCTTAGACAGCAGCTAGTTTACTGTTTGTGCAAGGTCAAACTTAAGTCTTAAAATATCACAAATCAATGTATAAAACATTCTACAAAAGCAAATATAGTTAGTAAAGTATCAGAAAAGTGCTTTAATTAACAATTATAATGAATATTCAAGAAGATAGAAAGCGATGTAATTTAATTATGTGCCTCTGGAAGGCTTTAAGAATATTTTTCTGCAATACTGTGCATTAACTACTCATTTAATGAAAAAAAAATCATTTCTACAAAGAATGGGTAAGTATACAACTACTCCAGTCCTAAAATTACTATATTACCTGAATTACAGTGGTCTAGACAGGAAAGCATGCATTCATGTATTCATAGGGAATTTTGGTATGTACCTATATAGAGTCCTTGAACAAGTAATACAAATTTTCTAATTTGAAATGTATATTGTATGTCCAATGTTTCTATCATGTATTATACAATCAAAAGGCACAGGTGATACCTCTTATATGAAATATCTTACAGTATTTAATTCTCCTGTTCTCAAACTCTCCATTCTCATCGAAATCAAGATCTAGATAAATGGCAGGGCAAATAATAAATAAAGATGAAACACATACACTTAGAGTCAATGAGATAATGACAATCAGAGTGATGAATGCACGTCCCTTGAGGCCTTTCCCATACAATGCAATGTAACATCGTTCACACACACACACACACACACACACACACACACACACATACACACACAGTCCATACATGCCTACAGTTCTTTAAAATGATAGAAAATCTCTTCCAGTAAGTACTCTTTATAACTGGCTACCTATTTTTCCATGGAAATGCCATGACCTATTATCCATCTTCGTAACTCTTGGGCATCCCAGGGATCCACTCTGATGTTGGTGCTCATTGAAATAGCTTTAGCCCACTTGTCTCCTTGTAAGGCATACCCTTCCTCACTCTTGTATTAGAGATCATATTAACCTTTCTTATGGTCACTGGTTTTTGTCTGGGAAGGCTTCTCTGGTAAGTATCCTTAACCTTAGCATGCTAATCCAAGGACTAAGGTGGCTTCCAAGTTCTCTGGTACCAACAAAGCATAGAATAATTGCTTCTTTCTCTGACAGCATGCTAAGGCTGCTGGATGAGCATTCCAAGAAAAAAAAAAAGCAATGAGTTTAGTCCCTATACTAGAACATACACAATGTGTAGATAAACACGTGTGCTTGAAGCAATGTGACTTTGGCTAATATGGGGGACTTGAGATCAAGGAAATAAAGGATAGAGAAAAAGGGAATTTGGGTAAAAACTTGTATAGGACCATGTGGATCATTTTAAGAAAACTAGCTTTTACTATGAATGATTTGGGAAATCATTAGATAATTGTTAACAGAGAAATGACATTATCTGAAGTAGTTTGCCTGAATCAATTTGGCTGTGTGTTACAAATGCCCTGGACAAGGTTAGAATTGAAGGGCAGAAACAGAAAGACCAGTGAAAATTCTACTGAAAAATATTAAAATAAAACAAATGATAGCGATAACATTGGTCCACATCACATTGGTAATAATGTTCAACATCTGTGTGTTTTAGAATTGCTGCAGACAAAATTTGTACTGAATAGATCTATCCTTTGAATAAATAAAACGTCAAAAATGAAAACTAGACTTTTGATATGATTAACTGGGAAAAAACAGATTTATTTGTTGAGTAGTAAGTGTGACATGTGAGGAGGTTGGTTTAGATATATTGTGTTACATACTTAAGGTGTCTATATCCAATTTCAGGCAGCAGATAGGCAACTGGGGTTCAGAGAGAGTGTAGAAAAGGGCTCTCAGTTTGGGAGTTCAATAGCACATAAATGGCATTTAAAGTAACAGGACTGAATGAGGTCACCTGAAAATGAATATGATAATAGGGTTTAACAGGAAAATAGATTCTGGTTATATTGCTGTTAGATTTGATATAATTTGTTTTCAATTTAAATATAGGTGTAAAAGAGGATTAGAGAAATATCTTAAAGGAGGGAAAATAGGAGTCCACAGGTAATATGAAGAGGAAAAAGAGAATAATGGAGAGGGATGTGTAAGTAGGGAGATGGTGGGAGGATAGAACATAACAGGGGCTTAGGGGAGTTATACCTAAAAGTGAGGATGTTGGAAAAAGAAATACGTAAATCCAATATTTTATAAGCTTCACATACAAACACACACATATATATCTATATAAAAATTGTAATTAGAGTTACTTTACACAAAGGATTATGGTCATCCCAGAAGCCATAGGTTGCGAAATAAATAGTCCAGTGCCAGGTATGGGACACTACCCCTCAAGATGTTGGGCAGAACTGTGCTGAAGACACCCAAAACAATACTGCCTATGGCCATTGCTCTTGATTGCCTACTAGAATTTGACTCTATAGCTGAACTCCAATCCATATTGTTCACAGGACATGGAGAAATCAAGTTGATGACCAGGAAGCTTTCTCCACACTGGTTAGTTCTTATGTTATTGTAAGGAACTATGCAGGTTGCTTGGGGGTAACAAGTTATTAACATTTTTACCCAGCTATAAACCCTGTTAACTGAAATAACGATAGGCATGGCAAGATGTGCTCATGGCTATGATAATGGCATGAATATTATAGGAGTAACCAAGTACTTTCTGATTGAATTTGAACCTCACTGTATGATAGGAAACACATGCTGGTCAAGAACCCATGGTGGGGGAGCACATGGGTCCCCAGGGTGAATCCACTATGATTATTTGTCTATGATAACAAACTGCCCTCTAAATTCATATCTCTTTACTCTTAGAAAAGTGAAGCACTCAGACCACATCAGAGACATTTCTTTGTGCAATAGATGGCAGTAAACCAGGAACTCACAACTGGTGGAAGTGCTAGAATAAGTGGCTGTGAAGTGCTTAGCCACAAATGGGACATCTACATCACATACATTCTCTAAGACTCAGGGATCATCATGTGAAAAGAGATTGAAAGATAGTTAAGAGCCAGAGGTTGGGGGAGACCCAGAGCAAAACAGCGTCTTCTAGACATGACTTGACCATTGTACTAACAGCCACAGCAGCGGTGGTTCCCTGCACAAGACCTGTACAAGATGAAGAGAGTCAGTATTTTAGCATAGATTGGGAAAGTGTTAATGAGCTCCTGTCCCTAAGGAGCTACAGACTGTTGATGGTTTCTGGGGGAGGATCAGTCAGTATTCTTTAAAGGTCTGACTCTTGATGGGTTTACTACCTTCCACTGGGTGACCCCACACCCAGAAATACATGCACAGCACAAACTGGGAGTCGATAAACTGCATTGTTTTGAGACAGGGACCTCCTGTAGCCCCAGCTAGCCTGGAACTCGCTATATAGAACAGGCTAGCCTTGATCTCATAGAAATCCTTCTGCCTTTGCCTACCAAGTGCTGGAATTAAAGGCTATTCTTTTTTTTAAAAAAAAAAAAGGACAGGCAGTTGGGGAGTAGGGATGTGGGAATGTATCTGGGAGGAGCTAAGGGGAAAAGTTGGGGTTAATATGATCAAAATACATTGTATGAAATTCTCAAAGAATTAATGAAATACTGAAAAATGATGCAAATGATGATCTTGGTTGAAGATATGGGGAAAGAGCAATCCTTAAACAGTGTTGATGAGTATACACTGTGCAGCCACTGTGCAAATCATTATGAAGATTCCTTAGAAAGCTAAAAATAAACCTCCTATATATTCTAAACTACCCTTGGCCGTGTACCTGAAGAAGTCTATGTCAACATCCCATAGAAATACTTGCAGGCCTGTTTGTTTCTGCACTATTCACAATAACAAGGAAATGGAACCAACCTAGATGTCAATCAACAAGAGAACTTATTAAAAAAATGTGTTACATATAGGCAAAGTGATTCTATGCAACTATAAGAAAAATTGAGAGACTGAAGAGATAGCTCAGTGGTTAAGAGCACTGGCTACCCTTGTAGAGGACCCAGGTTTTGTTCCCAGTACCCACCTGGTAGCTGACAACTGTCTGTAATTCCAGCTCCAGGGGACCTGACACCCTCTTCTGACCTCCACAGGCATTGCATGACAGGAGTGCACTGACCTATATGCAGGCAATACAATCACACACATTTATTAAAAATAATACAATATTCTTTAAAAAAGAAAAAAATGAATCATGACCGTTTCAGAAAAAATTGAGGCAACTGGAAGAAATTACATTAAGTAAGCCATACTCAGGAAGAGGCATGCCATGTGTTTCTCTCATATGTAGAAGCTAGATTTAAAATTGTGTGTGTATGTTTGTGTGCATGTGTGTGTGTGTGTGTGTGTGTGTGTGTGTGTGTGTGTGTGTGTAAGAGCTTCTTTTAGCATCTAATCAGATGCTGAACTCTCAAGAACGGTATCCAATTGAGTTGCTACGTTCAAAGACAATTAAATGTTCAAATCAGAGTTCTTTTTAATTAACTTTTTATTGAGCTTTGTACATTTCATACAACAGCTCTTAATCAAATATAGACCCCCATTCCCCATTCATGTCTCCCCAACCCCCAGTGGACTTCATGTATTATGGCATATGTGTTAATTCCTATCCAGTCAAGCATTTTTTCCAGGTATCCTTCAGTACAAATTCATCCACTGGAGTCTAGTCAGCCTATCTAGATATCATAAGTAATGCATACTCTCACCCGGCAGTAATCTGTCTCCAATAGTTCCACTCTAGGGCTGGCCCACCACCCATTTCTCTCACTCCACTCTGGACCCTTGTCTGACCGAGTTGGCATGGGTCCTGTGGTCAATGCCACCATTGCCACAAGTTCACATGTACAAGAGAATTCTTATGCTAAAGTCAGGTACTTGCTTGATAAGTGTGAAGTCACAAACTACAACAATCTACCTGGATAACCTTGAAGATTGTCATTTTCCATGGGTTTCTGAATCTTAGTTCACAGATTGGTCCCAATCTCTTCTAAGCATTAAAATTCCTCTTATATAAAAAAATCATGCAGAGATTTGTCTCATTCTCTCACACAAAACAGGTATCCTCTTTGGAGATTTTTTGTATATTTCTCCTGTCTTTTAAGCCTACCTCTAATGCAGGAATGCAGTTATAAAAGATAAAAAAGAAATGAGGAAGGAAATAGACTGTACTCCCAAAGAAGATACAGAGAGTACATGGTGAGCATGTACAAAGGAGACATGGAAGGGCCTATGAACATGCTCAGTCAAAGATGTAGCATTATAAAACCAGAACCCTGAAGGCTTCCTCTCTAAATAGGAGATTTAATATCCTTACAAAAATTCAAGCGATAACAGAAATCTACTACTAGGATTTCTAGAAAAAGCCTGAAAATATTACAGCACAGGGTGAGTTTTTAACACCCAAATTGCTATAGCAGATGTTACAGGAAGAATTTTACAGGCTCAGAGATTTTGGTCAGCTAAAACATCTACGTTATGTGAAGCCACAAACCCCCAAGGAGGATTATCTTCCTTGAGATGGTCTATAGGACTCATTGTTTACCAAGGCCATCCGTGCTGCTGCAATCATCATGAGCATTCCTGGAATGTTCAGTGATGGCTCTTCTCTGCAGGCTACACTGATCTCAGAGCTATTGCATAAATTGGCTTGCTTTAGTAAAGGGAATGGTAGTGCTCTGAAGCAACAAAGACCAGGCTGTGTTGCTTAATTGTCAGAAATGAGAAGGCTAACATTTTAATGTGCATCAAAATCAGGCTGGCACCCAGGGATGCTTGATAATTATGAAGGTGGCTAATAGGATATGGCATCTTCAGGGACAAAATGGGTAGGCAGTTATCATGGATACTTGCTTTATATATATATATATATATATATATATATATATATATATATATTCTTCAAGGATTCTCTCTGCTCTTTTCCATAGTGGCTACAC
>NW_008329362.1:903906-905087 GCF_000622305.1 Nannospalax galili
AGTAGAGAATTCTTTGGTGGATGCAGCATTTCAACTAGGGACAATAAAAAATTCTGGAGATGAATATAATGTTGGTTATAAAACAATGTGAATGTGTTTAATGCCTATGATTTACACTTAAAATGATTAAGCAAAGTTTATGTAATTTACATTTTATTACAATAGACAATGCAAAAGAAAGTGAGCTAAAATGACGAAGTAAAATGGGGAAAATAAAGTGTTATGATCACTGGCCCAGTTATCTGGGCTGGAGTCAGGTTTCTGAACAAGAACCTGCTGACTGAAGAGTCAGACCTGCAACAAAACGGAAAGTAAACAGCAGAATGATCCCATCTTCCCCCAAACAAACCCATGGCAAGTTTCTTAAGCAACTGTATCATAAGGAAAGAATAGCCAGATGTTTTGAGAATATGAGTCCAAACGTTATCGATACCATAGGAGCTGGTTTCATCATGGACTCCAGGTTAGGGTAGGAGCACATAGGAGAAAGTAACAGATTCTCAAAGACTAGTTCACATCACATTAGCCAGCTCCACACACACACCTAACTATAAAGATCTCCATCTTCAAAGATGTAATGTGATGGACATATGTGACATGTAAAGACACCTAGTACACTGTACTTAGTCTATGAAGTAAGATCTATAATAGCAGAGAGAACCAAGTGGAAGTTTCTGACACTGCCTCTACAACTCTTTCTAAGATAGTAAATCAAAACCAGTAACATGTTATAGGGTGAATAGTGAAGGTTTTGTGCCTCCTTTAAAAATTTTAAATGACTGTGCAATGCCCAGCCCCAGGTGATACATCTACAGTAACTTCTACATCTAAGGATGAGAGCAGAAAAACGCCAGAGCCAGAGGGACAAGACACCTGTTGTTAGTTAATGATTCTAGACTTGAAAGGGAAACTGCAGGAATGAGATCTCCACAGTATGTTAACCTAACAAAATCTGCAAAATGATAAAACCAGTTGACATGCCAAGGTGGCCTGGAGAAATTCCAGAGTCCCATCTCAAAATGAATAGCTACAGGCAATCAACGGATGCTGAGGGAGGGAAATTCCATTTTCATCAGTGACTAGCCTTCTTGAGAGGTTATCTAATCTCAATTAGGCAGCTCAAAACACAGGCACACATAAGCACCAATAAATGTACTCAGTGGATCTCAAATATATATATA
>NW_008329362.1:912002-916160 GCF_000622305.1 Nannospalax galili
TGCCCAGAAGGATTCTTAAACTTTTACTCAAGGTTATCAATGCCCATCCAGTAATTTATTGGCCACAATGTTTTCTTTCTTAGAGGCAAAAGCATGGTAAACTTTTAGCTTTTAGCTCAGGAGTAAACCTTTAACCTGGCCTAATCTCTTAGCTAACAATAGCTGAGTTATTTGCTCAAGATAAGGAGATGAGCTAAGGGTTGTTAACCAAGACACTTTCCCAGAGAGCAGGGAGCCTGCACTTATGACTAGGCCAAGGTCTCCTGACAATCTTGCAGTGTTCTGCAAGTCAGGGATTATCACAGCTACTGTTTTCAGTGCCCCTCCCTTTAGTGGAGAATGCAGCCTGGACTTAAAAGTTTTAGGCTCATCTCACCCTAGGGCCTGGCATCCTGGTTTCCTACATATGTGTGTGTGTATACATATATATGCATATGTAACAATAATAATCAGAGAAAAAAAGAAGAAATTGAGAAGGTAGGGGGCCTATAGAAAGAGGTGGAGGGTGACTTGGAGGTATGGAATTAATGCAAATACAGTACTCATGTATGAATTCTCAAACATAAGATAAAGTTTGAAAAAAAAAAGCTTTAAGGGTGTAGAATTAAGGAATTCTGGACCTAGATTAAATGGATCATATGCCATGTAACTTACCAGTATGGCCTCTACAATAGCTACACAGAAAATAGAGGAAGGCTGTAGATTATGTCTGGTTCAAAGAAACTATTTTCTTACTAAAACTGTCTTCAAAGAAGCTAAATTTCACTAGAGCAGACAAGTTGTAATTTGGGTACATGATATATAGGCATTGATTTTCAAATGGACTTTTTTCTGTCCCAGTCACAAAAGAGAATAAGAAACAGACTCTACCCACAATGGAGCACCAGTACACATAGAATTTTTCTAAAGGGTTGTGTTAACACTTGTCTGCTAAAAATAAAAAGGTCTGGACCATCTATATATTGCAGAAAGCATCTTATTTGTTATTTGAACATAAAAGTAGTTATCAGCAATTGACCTGGTAAAGCTTGAAAAAAATATGCTACAGAAAGTAGATGATATTTTTAAAGATCGAGGAACTGCCACTTCTCTCAAGTTCAGGGGTGAGTGGTCTTGGACACTAAGATTCTTCCTGGAAATTAAAAGACAAAATATTACATTTTTGCATATTTATGCTATAAAGAAGATAGAACATACTCAGTTCTTTGGGTTCTACAGAGAATCATTCATTTCTTTCCTAAGAGTAGATTATGGACCTATTGTGAGGTAACAAGGAGTAATCAGTTTCAAGTTGGGTCTACAACATCAAGGTATCTTTAGGAGGTCCAAGAAAAGCTACTGCATCAGTGATATTTCATAGAGTATAGAGTTTTGAAATGGTTCATGATAGGAAAAGATGCAGTATGGGGTTTATGGATAGCCCCAGGAAGGAAATAAAAATGCTATTCTCTGAAAGTTGCATATTTGTTATAAAATGGCCTATAAGCTAGGGTAGACCTAAACATAGGAAACCATGTGGCATTTACCCAGTATTGCTCAGCATGACCCAAGTCCTGCAAGACTCATCAAGTTACAAATCCCAGTCTTCCCTGAAGAAATCCATCAAAATGGTACCTCTGATACCAAGTACAAGGAGAAGAACAAGAAAATGCAAGTTTAATAAGCAGGTATCTGGGGTCCTTTTCAGTTACTTTGTCTGTGTTACCTCAGCTCATAAGTGTTGCCATGAACAGCTTCCCAAATGAATAGCTAAAGGGAAAAAAATCAAATCATTTTCAAAAACTGTTTTGAGGGACTGGAGAGATGCCTCAGCAGTTAAGAGAACTGGCTGTTCTTGCAGAGAACCCAGGTTTGGTTCCCAGCTCCCACATGGTAGCTAACAACCCTCTAACTCCAGTTCCAAGAGATCCAACACTCTCTTCTGACCTCCGTGGGCATTGCATGACATGGGTACACATACATACATGTAAGCAATACTCTCATACACACAAAATAAAAACAATAACTAAGATACACTTTTTAAAGTGGTTTGATTTATTTTCGGAACTCAGACCACCCATAATAGACCATGACAGCATTACAACCAGACCCAAAAGAACTCTTGAAGACAGAGGCAGTGAAGGTGATGTGGGAAATACATCTTCATTCACACAGTGAAAGTGTTCATGTTAGAACTCACCATTTTGTGAGGCTTGTGGGTACCACGGGGTTTATGTTTGGGTGTGGAATTTCAAACACAGCCATGAATGGGGGGATCCTCACTCTTCTGTAAGTAAACCTGCACCCCAAGCTCAGTTAGAAAGTCCAATAAACTCATTAAGATTCTTCAAACCCAGATTTGGATAATTTTTCTCTCATGTTGTCTAAGGACAGTGGGAGGAGGGGATTGGATGCCACCTGCACCTCCCAGCAGTGAATTTGACTTACAGGCTACAAAACTCCCATAAATGCTATAAAATGCCATTAATGTTGGTTCCAGTAAACTCCCATTGAGAATCAAAGTAGCTGTCATTAAGAAATGTAAACTTTTACATATCTTTAAGGTATTCAGTTAATGATAATGGAAAAAAGGTGTCAAAAAAGGGATCAAAGTAAACAAAAACAAAAATATGAGAATATATATAATCAATTCAGTGGAAAATGGGAACAGATAATTCAGATAATTCAAATTGGCTATGGCATTGAGTGGAAAATGGGAGCTAGATATAAGTTTTACAATGAGGAGCTCCTGAAATTGAGGCTGGCCAAAAATAAAAATTACAGGTTGGTGAGCATTACATGACGAATGGAAAATTAGGGAATTTAAAGAATATATAGGATACACCAGAAAATTAGGACAAACCAAAAACATTTTATAGAATTAGAATATTACATATCACATAATAAATTCTTAAAGTTATAAAAACTAATATAGAAGAAACAGCATCAGCACAAAGGGTACATGAGTGAGTGAGCAGCCCTGGGTCCTAATTATGCACAATACGGAAGTTTTAGAACAGAATGCAAAAGTTTAGCACTTTGAAATTTCTCAACTCCAGAAAAAAATTAAAACAATATATAGCAAAACTTTAAAATATCAAAATGTGAGGAGACTCAACCTTTTCAAGGGTGCACCCAGACAGGGCTTGTCAAGAGGCTTGAAATGAAGCTCCCTGTTCCAGTGATTCCTTTCAAGGAGCCCATTTTAATGAAGAATAAATTCAGTTAAAGTATGTAAAAACAATATAAACTTTGCTACTCGCATTCTGCAAGTATTAAATCAATTTTAGTTGAGCAAAGAAAAATAACCATTTGAACTCTGAATAAAATCGTCTTTGGCTCTCATCTGCACACTGACTTTTTCCCAATGTCCCACTACTGTAACCATATTTCAGTGAGTCATATCTCTTGCGCTCACATACTGTGCTGAGGTAATAGTTCCTTTCCACTGACTTATACAACATGAATCATGAAAACTTTGTCAGATCACAACAACACACGCATAAGAAATACAGAAGAGAAAATGACTCAAAAGAAAGAAGTGAATATAAACCAATGATCTCGAGGCAGCGGTCTTCAATAATCATTTGAAAAATAAACTGTGAAAATTGAGATCTTCCTATGCAATTTTTGCAAGACAAAAATTGCCAATAAAAATATAACTTTGACTGGGCATGGTGGTACACACCTTTAACACCAACACAAAGGACACAGAGGCAGTCAGATCTCTTTGAGATCCAGATCAACCTCAAACACATAGTGAGTTCGAGGCCAGTAGAGGCTACAGGGAGATCTTGTCTCAGCAAAATAAATCATTGATTATGGTAGTAAAGACAACATTATAGTTACAATCTTTTAGCTTTAGCGAGGTCAACCTTACTAAACTCATGGGGTCTGTCTTTTAATTAAAAACAAAATTTAAGCCGAACTGAGCATGGTGGACTATGCTTTTAACCCCAGCACCCGGAAGGTAGAGGAGGGCAGATCTCTGTGATTGAGGCCACCCTGGTCCCCATAGGGAGTTCCAGTCCAGCTGTGGAGATTTATCCCCAAAGGACCAAAAATAAATAAATAAATAAAATAAAAAGTAAAATAGATATAAAAAGAAGTGTATCTCAGCTATTAGCAATATTAGAAAATAGCATTTACGTCATTTTACTTTATTATACTTTTAATATT
>NW_008329362.1:916194-926228 GCF_000622305.1 Nannospalax galili
AAGGTTTTCATAAAAATCTTCATTATAAATTACGTTCCTTGGAGCTGAAGAGACAGCTGAGCAGTTAAGAGCACTGGTTGTTCTTGTAGAGGACCCTGGTTTGAATCCCAGCACCCACATGTCAGCTAACAAATGTCCATAACTCTAGTTCCAGGTGATCTATCTGATGTCCTCTTCTGTTGTCTGTGGGCATTGCACAACATGGGTGAACTTACATAGATGCAGGCAATACCCTCACATATATAAAATAAAAATAAAAAAATAAAAAATAAATAAAATATAATTAATTAACTAATTAATTTCTTTTAAGTCTAGATACTGAATATAATTGGCTGAAAAGGATCATTATCTCTTTTAAAATAAATTTTAATTTATTCACTATTATAGTATCAAAGTTTACCATGAACCTATCTATAATTTAAATTGTAATTTCAGGAAAAGTATTTTGAGAAAATTTTAAATGATTAATAGGTAATTAATCATTTAAAAAGTAAACATTGATATATGCTGTGCTGGACACTGTTGTGGTTATTTGGTCTTGAAGTTGGTGTTGGGTCATCCATTGATGGTTTCCCTTGGCACCTTCATAGCACTCGCTAAAACTATGAGAGCTAGGCTTCATGGGAGGTGGTTGCAGGTCAGTTGCAGCTCTATTGCTCCAAATCCTGTGTCCAAATTATGTTCTGTCTTCAGCAGTAGGGTCTTAACTTCAAGTTCTGGGAGGCCATCAAGGGCTGTGGCAATAGCCTGAGTAAATTTTGGGAGTCTCTTGGGCCACCCTGGCCAACAACTCAAAGGAAGGTATCTAAACACCCACTCAAAGGGAGGAAACTCAAGTGTGGTAATGTAAAAAAAACTAATACACATGGATAGAGTGGCCATAGATCTTAGGGAACACCCCAAGACTGTCAGATCATTAGATTAATGTGATTTCTTACTATATGCAAAATATGTATCCTTATATTTACAGACAAACATTCCAGAAAGAAGCTCATTTCACACCAGTCAGAGACTACTACCAAGTGCCACAACTGGCCACACACAGCCATTGTCTATGAATTGCCCAGGCTTAAGTGACACATCTACAATGCAACCTCTATGCCTAAGTCTCATGGAACATAGAACAGGGAGAATGAAGAGGATACTAATGAATCTCTCAGTTCTCAATAACGAAGCTTCGTCATACAGCAGAGGGCCAGGACGCAAAAGATCACAAATAGCCAAAGTGTAGAAATTAAGAGTCTGCTGAATGCTGTTCCTTGGACAGGATCCTTTTATTAAACTTCTCTCACCCAGGGCTCAGGGACCATGACGGAAGAGGGTGCAGAAAAGTTGCAGGAGCTAGGGAAGAGGATCATGACCATATGGCAATGGAGTCCTACAAGCTCCTGGGAACCTGCTCATATGATTCTATGGCAATGGTGTCAGCATACAGAAGTCCCATGTAAACTCAGGCAGAAAATAACCCAGCATAGAACTGGGAAAATGAACAATAAACCTCAATCTTATCTGAAGGAATGTTGACAATTGATTGCTGCTGCATGAAGAAGAGCTTATCTTCCTAAAACAAGGGACTCTAGAGAGACTGACTAGACTTAGTGGATGGACTCACACTGGGGAATGGCTGGGGACACTGACAACCCATTGGGCCTAACAGGGAAGATCGAGTATATGGGCTCCAGTGGGGGGGGGGCAGTCTGTGGGAAGGTGCCGTGGGGATGAGGTTATAAAGATTGAGAGTTTTTGAGCTGCTCTATATGAAATAACACACAAAAATTTGATTTAAAAATTTATTACTTAAATTTAAAAAATTGAAAAAACTGAAAAAATAATCATTGAGTATTTTTCCATGTTATAGATAAATTGTTTGAAAATAAGAATTTTTAACAGGCAGAGCAAGTCATCAATGTTAATTTTCTAACACCAAAATAACTGGATCATTGAGAAACTCATGACTAACAATGAATAAAAACCGTTGAACAGATAAAACATACCAAATAACATAATAAACTGTACATACATACATTGTATATTTTAAATTCTATTTTTATTTGATTAATTTTGTAAAAAAAAAATCAGTTAACATTTATGGTTATTCTTATTAGAAGCACTGGGAAAATTAAAAATGAAATTTTGTGTGTGTTTCTGTGATAGAAATTGTAAAACATGGATACCAGAAAGATTTTAAAGGCAGTGTCTTAGCTCAGAAAGTGCACTTAGGGCAGAAGATATCAAACAGCAGTTTCAAAGCTGCAAAGACAGAACATGCATGATCAGAGGAATTTGGATGATTTGACGTTGTTTCTCATTCCTAGTGTGGCACTATTTCCATCACACCAAAATATCTCCAAGAATTAAGAAGGGGCTTAATATTAGTCTGCTTAATGGTGGATATTTTCACATAATTGGTGAGGTTTCCAACAAATAGCCAGAGAAAGATAATAGGATTATTTATCCTGTGCACAACTCCTATTTATAAAAACATGTAAACATTCTTGAAAGATATGGTTGATGCACAATATATTCACTTTAAAAAGCAATGCATAAGAACTCATTCAAAATTAACAAAGGATGGACATTAGACTGAACATTGATTCCACTTCCTGCATAGAATATGCAGTCATCATCAGTAAAACTCAAGAAATACTCTCCAATTCTGCATCATCTCTCACATCAGTGAAGGCTAGTAATTAAACACCAGAGATCAAAAAGCTGTGATGAATAGCTGAATTGCAGGTGCCTTTTACCAATATTTTGTTTTGTTATGAAAACTAAAATTTAATTCCAAGTGATATACCCAGAACACAGTGAAAGAAGAGTATGTATTTTAATCAAAATAACAACTTATTTTACAT
This sequence comes from Nannospalax galili, assembly GCF_000622305.1. NCBI lineage: Eukaryota > Metazoa > Chordata > Mammalia > Rodentia > Spalacidae > Nannospalax > Nannospalax galili. The sequence goes on from NW_008329362.1 coordinate 919,050, forward strand.
AGAATGAATATATTTCATTTCTATATAACTACTACATCTTCTACAATGTCAAAAATCACTCCAATATTTTGCCTACGTCGCTCATTCATACATTTGAGAATTTTTCTAAGCTTTTACTTATATTAAATCAGCTACTTGGAGGTATTTATCTTTCTGTACTTCATTTATTTATACCTCCATTAATATGTTACTCTATACTAACTATAGAAGTGTGGAAATGTACATATATACGCAAAATATATACTACATTATTAATGAAGCTTGTTCAAAACTTTATCATGTCTTTCCAAGTACCTGTCCTGTTAATTTGTTAATGAACAAATATTGATTAGATATTTTAAATGATTTCAATTAACTCTCTGAATCCAAAATATTTTTTACAAACTATTTTTTCAGTTGATTTAAAAAGCTAAAAACACATATATGTCATTTGGTGTTATTTCTTAACTGAGTCACAAAGTTTTAATCATAACAGATTTTGTATTATTCCAAATTTTTCACTTTTTCAAAAGAGAAATATAATCTCATAGAAAACATGGAAGACCAATTCCTGTGTTTCACAGAACCTCATCAGAGAAATATTCTTGTATTGTGAATTAATAATATCCAGAGGTAGTTGATCCTAAGTGCTTCCTCTTATGTAGATGTTAGTAGAACTACCTTCTTCATATATAAACACAAAAAGAAACAGTCACCACATTTCTCCAGTGCATTAGAACTTCACTGTACACACCAATTGCCTGGGCATCTGTTTACAATGCAGATTTGAACACAGTGGGTCTGGATGAGCCTGAGGTTCTGCCTATGATTCCATGGTGCTGCTCTCTGGGGGCCACTCTGAGTAGTATAAAATAAACATTTCTCCCCCTCATATTTTCAAGCTGTCCCCAACTCATGCTAGTTCTAACAGCTCTAGAAATGTCTTTCTGACATCATTAAATTAGAAATGAGGTCATTAATAAGGATAGATAATTTTCTTTCTTCCCTTCATTATGGTTTGATTTTAAATAAAACTCCAACAGCACCCACATTAAACTTCATTTCAGGTTATTTTAGGCTAAACAAGCAACTTAATTGACATTTACAGCTTTTATTTCCTTAAGAACATAAATCTTAACTTCAATACAACTAACTTCATAATAAACATTTGGAACAATGACTATTTGTAAATTTTTATTCCACTATATTTTATAAACTTAAACAATAAAAAACCAAATATATGAAGTAAACACTATAATGATCCAAGTAAAAATTATGATGCATGGTTCATAAAAGATAGTCTATGAATTATAGTAAGCACGATTTTATAAAGCAGAGTAATCATGGAAATAATAAAAGACAATTGATTTATAAAGTAAAATACTGACATTTATGAAATATAATTTAAAGATAAAAATATAATTATAATGAATATTCTTTAAATCTTTACCTTAGTAAATATAGACATTGATAAGTTGTGACTAATTTCCTTCTGATCTAGAATGGGCAACAAAAAAATGACCACTGAGCTTCCTTGACTTCTTAAAAAGGACAGTATAATCAAAATTTAACAGGCGTTATTACAGCATAAGAAGTAATTAGATCAGCATGAGCAACACAGCCATGAAAAATTCTGCTCCCTCCACTCAGGGAGTGCTTCATTGCAAAAGGGGAACTTGGTATGATCTTGAAGGACAAGTGATTCTTTATTGAGAATGGAAACATTTGCAAGGGCACAGCAACTGAAAGGAGCTTTCAGTATCTTGGAATTAGTAAATGGGTCAGAGATTTGCATCCTTGACAATCTGGGGTAGGCTACGGAGGAGGAGATGACTGGAAAGTGAGTTATGCCACAATCAGTATGAATCTGTGCCCAATTAAATAGTTTACATAGTGTTCTCCCTACAGGACAGAGTTTCTAAGGAAATAAGATGAAATGGTCCAATCTCCAGCTGCTATTCTGAAATCCATCCATCTGAGAAAGTCACTAAGTTCCATATTGTTTTTTTTTATGCTCTTTGCTTTTAAAAGAAAATCCCTCATACTAAGAGAAGTAAGCCAGACTCAGACATATAAATATTGCATTTCTCTCTCACTTAAAAGATCTAGATTATACATACATATGATATGTTTCATTTATGCATGTATATTATATGCCAAGAAGGTTGGAGGGTGGTTACCAAGGGGGAAGTGGGTACCTATGGGAGAGAGGCAGTTGGAACAAGGCAGGATAAAGTGGGTTGAATACAAGCAAAGTGCATGCAAAGCATGCATGAAGATGTGATGATGAAACCCATTATTTTGTATACTCATTAGGAAGTCAAGATAAATATAACCAGAAAGAAATACAGCTTACCCTGGATCTTAATAAAGTGCACTGCTCCAGGGAGTAATACTTCCCATGACTCAAACAAAGGAAACAGTTGATATAATTATTTTGATATTGAAAGAGTAACTTTAATATCTGCATAATAAAACTGATAGCAAATCTATCTGAGCTGTTCCAAAATAAATCATTTAAAAATTGAGAGCAGATCATTGGGTAATTTTTAGTATATAACTCTAGGACCCTATGCAGCCCCAAAGTGGATGATATTGGTTAGAAAAATGAGAAATACTATCACTTCTACCTATTTACATATTTAAACAACTTTTCTCTATATTTCTATGAAAATATACAGAAAAATATAATGCATCATGTCTCCCAGAAAAATAGTGATTTTGTCTCTGTTATAATGTTTATCTGATTTTATGTGTGGTATATGCACTTGAGTATAAGCACTTGTGTGTACATGTGAACATGCACCATGTATGTATATGTGTGTGGGTATACAAGTATGCTGGATGTTGACACTGATGTCCTGCTCCATCATCATCTTATTATTTTTAATATTTTAAAATTATCTTTATGTTATGTGTCTGAGTGTATTGTGTGCATGTATGTAAGTGCAATCATGTCTTGCAATGCCAGCAAAAAACAAAAGAGGTCATTGGAGCCCCTGGAACTGAAGTTATGGCCAATTATTACCCACCATGTGCATGCTAGGAACTGAACTGAGGTCCTCCCCAAGAACAACTGATATTCTTAACCACTGAGCAATCTCTCCAGCTGCCATCCCCATCCCTCCATCATCTTATTTTTGACCTTGGAGCTCCCTGATTAGGCAAGATTAGATGGCCAGAGAGCTCCAGGAATCCTTCTGTCTCCACCTCCCCAGAATTAGAATTACAGGCTTTTGCCATTACACCTGGCTTTTCATGTGGCTGCTGGGGATCCAAACTCAAGTACTAAATCATATCTCTGGCCCTTACACATTTATATAAGAGACATATTACTAAAATATTTATACAAATGGTAATATTTTTGAGTCTGAAATTCTTTGCCTTGGTAATAAAGATCACTGAACATTTAAATGATTAGATATGTCTGTCAATGTACAAGTCTACAGACAGTATTAATAATTCAAAATATAAATTGGAAACATGCTGCCCATAGTCACTACCAAATTTGCACTGATTTTAACAGCATTAGATAAAGGTGATGATGTTAAGTAAATTGTGTGATTATCTTATTCATCTCTGTAGTTTGCCTTTCTTTTCTTCTCACCTGATCAATCTTGTGAAACAAACAGATTGCAAAGGCTATTTTCACGTGGTTGGTCAAAACTAAATAAGAAAAATTATAGCTCAATAGTTTGTTGTCATTAATAGAAACTATTACAGTTTCACAACTGGTCACACAGAGAATAAATGTCTCTGAGATGCACAACCCTAAGTGACACATCTACAATGGAACCTCTACATCTAAGGCTCACAGAACGTAGTAGGACAAGGGGTAGAGAAAATACTAATGCATCTTAATTCTCATCAGTGAAGCTCCGTCATGCAACAGAGAGCAATGAACACAAAAGGCCACAAATGGTCAAAGCATAGAGAATAAGATTCTTCAGAGTGTGGATTTCTGGACAGGACTCCCTATATTAAACCACCTTCCTAGGGCTCAGGCTACAGGGGGCAGAAAGATTGTAAAAGCTGGAGGAGGAGGTGCATGACCATATGAAGACAGATTCTTACAGGCTCCTAGACTCTTGTTCATATGAACCTACAGCAATGGTGTCAGCATGTACAAAACCCATGCAATCTCAATCTGACAAAAATCAAGAACTGGAAAAATGGGCAGCAGGTCCCATCCTTACCCAAATAACTATTGGCTACTGATTACTGCTGGGTGAGGGACAGCTGATCTTTAAGGGAGAGATTCTAAACAGGCTGACTAGACCCCATTGGATGAACTTGCTCTGAAGGACATCTGGATCCATTAACTTTACTTGATAGACGTTAGCATAATAATATAATATATGAATTCCAGTAGGGTGGGTTGAGGGGTGTGCAAATGGAGGAGGAGGTATAAAAAATGATTAAGATGTTTTGAATAAAATACACAAAAATTCAACAAAAATACACATAAAAAAAGAATCAAAGCAATTCCTTTACGTAGAATTGAAGTCCAACCAATTTGATCCTTTTCCTTTTGACTCAGCCTAGCCTAGCAATACTGCCTTCAACAATATTCAAATTTTTGAGGCAATGTACACAGGATTTTTTTTTAGATTAGATCAGTAAAATATCCGTATTTTTCTGTTTCGGTTTCTTTTTGGAAAATATTTCACTGGTATATGAATTTTTCTCTGTAACTTTTTAATCTATCAATATTCATTTAAATTATCTGATAAATCATTTTCTTTGTAACGTATAGTTGACTCTTGAATGAACACAGATATTTATTGCATGAATCTAGTTATATGTTGGTATATTTTTTCTTTTTAAGATTTGCAACGATTGGATAAAATATACAAACTATGTAGTCTATTATGTACTAAAAAATGAAGAAAAAATAGGTAGCCCATGAAGGCCTATTTTATTGGTTAGAAATATAAATTATGGCCTATTTTAGTACCATAAAATATATACAAATATAAATGGCTCAGATTTATCAAAACAAGTTCTTAAACACAGACAGTCCATGGCACCATTCACAATAGAGAGAAATGTAAGCAAATAAAAGATATGCAGACTTAAATAATAACTGTGCCATGGTTCAGATCCAGAGAGCCCCCTCCCTAAAACTTGTGTGTGGAAGTCTTGGCCCCAGGCAGTGGGACTATGAAATGTTGTGGGAAGTCAGAGTCAGAGTCAGTAAAGTCAGGAGTTCACAGGTGGCATGTTTTGAAGGTCATCATGTCCCGGGCCTCCTCTGGTCAGGCTTTCTCTTCCCACACCTACCATGAGGTGACTCACCACGTGCTCCTAGTAGTGATGTCCTGCCTTGTCACAGCCTAGAAACAACAGGGCTCACCAACCATGGACTGAAACCTCTCAAAGAATAAGCCAACATAAATCCTTTCAACATAAAATTGTTTCTGTGTAGTATTTGTTACAGCAATGAAAAACTGACACACTTTGCATAAAATGACCTGTAATAAGTGTTGTCACTTTCTGTTGCTATCACAGCAAACACAAATGTAAGTACCCATGTAACCCATGCCATCCTTAAATCAATCTGTTATACTAATCGACTCCTTCTGAGCAGTTCTTTCTGGTAAAAAGCATATTGCGCTATGGTGAAACGTGACCTTTTAAAGTTCTTTCACACTTTTTCACCTTATATAATACAGGAATATTTATATCTGCTTTACTTAACTAGTTAAATTATCAATAAGATTTTTGGTTAAGTTTGGAGAGAGACAAAAATTGTATGTGACCCATGCAAACCTGAAATCCCACAATCAGGAGGCTGAGGCACAAAGATCGTGAGGTAAAGGCCAACCCTTGCTACACAGTAAGACTCTGCTTTAATAAAACTAAAACACAAGAGGTTTACAAGTGATCTTTGAACTGTGCAGGGGTCACAGTATACAATAACAATTTTGGTGTCTATAGGACAGTCCCAGGTGATGGTAAAGCAATAAATTATAAAGCAATAAATAATAGTCTACCAATCATGAGAGACTATATTGGGGGGGGGTAGATCTTATTTTCCCATCAATTTTCACATGACAAATTTAGGAAATATAGTTAAAGAAGAAACTGTTGATATTTCAAATATTCCTGTCAAAGTCAGTAAAAAATGCTTACTGTATTTTGTTCCATCTCTATTTCTTTCTATGATTTTGAGAAAGTTTCTGAAACAAGATGTCAATTGATGTAGATCCGGGTTTATGGGGAAACTAAAGCTATCCTCAAATGATCATAAACTTGGAATAAACCAATAATCTGTGGCTGAAATATTCATAACTGACTATTTTATTTCATATAAATTGTTATAAATTATATTATGGGCATGACAGAATGAGTAAATGCACTACTTTTATGTGAAAGGGAAGGAAAAGCCACTGTTTATAGGCTTCACACAAAAATGGCAATACCCCTGTCAATATTGGTGCTCTGTTGTCCATTATGCTCCCTGGGGCAGGTACCTCCTCGGTAACCTCAGATGCCCAATGCAGTGTTCATTAACTTGAACTCTCAGTCACCTATCACACCTAATGCAGTTGTTGGAGGATATCCTGTTTTAGGCAGGTGCCATTGATGAATCTCAGTGCTGTAGATATCATTAATTGAGGTTATGCATAATCTAAGGACAGAAAAGCAGCTCAAAAAAAAGTTGCTCCCAACCTCCACTGTCATTAACTTATAAGAATACCCAACTTCAGACTTCCAAGCTCCAGGCACTAATAAACCATATAAACTTCACTAAAGTTTGTAAATAGTGAAACTGCAAATGAGTCTATTACTCAGAATTATTTAAGTAATACTTTCACCTGTGTTCAGTGCTTGCCTACCTCTCATTTCTTGTACTGGGGGAATTTTAGACACTCCTAAGCAGCTATGTTTTCCTATACAACCCCCAAATCTACCTTCCTCCACTCACCTTATTCTCTCCAGTCATCAATAACTAAACTCAATTGGTCACTAAGGAGTTGCTCTGTACTTGAGTATATCTCAAATGCTGGGTCTAAGTGGCAAAACATAATTCCTACTGACTTGGCATCTGCATCATAGCTAGCCCACAAAGCAGACAATAATGAGTTATTTTAATTACCACTGCTATGCCTGCAGCAACAGACTAGTGTTACAATGAGAGCTGACAACAGGGGAACCTCATTAATTTGAGGAACCACAGAAGGGGTATTTTTAATT
>NW_008329362.1:926539-941844 GCF_000622305.1 Nannospalax galili
GTGTTTAGGCCAGACCACTTGGGATTGGAAAATCTATCAAGAACCTTTAATGAAGTAGGTTCAATTGGTGACTGAGAGATGGGTAGTTGGCTAGCAAAGGGTGGAAATAAAAGATACAGCAAGGAGCACCCTTCCCAGAGAATAAAGTGTCTTGTAATAAAATAACCCCATATTACATTTCCCAGGACCAAAGAGTCATTTCTAAAACATGGAGCAAAATAGATAACTAATTGTTATTTAGTCAACTTGAGGAATCAGTTCTGCATGCAGGCACTGGAAAAATGGTTAAATCTTTGTTTTAAGAATGAAACAGTTGCTTGTGCAAAATTTCTTTTTGTCATTAATGCTTATGCATTTAAAAATATACATCTGTGTTTGCAAAGTATACATACTAATTAATATAGTGATTAAGCTTTGTGCTTTGCCTGGCACATGTTATTCACATATGAGTTGCATCAATATTTAAAAAGTACTTTTTGTAAAGTAATTCATCATTGTTCACTTAATCCTCTATTAACATGATACATGCAGGAAGACATCATTTGAGGTTGTTAAGTGAAATAAGCCAAACACAGAAAGATACCAAATTTTCATAATTATGTAAATTAATATTTTAAATATCTTTTTCAAACATTCATTGCCAGAAATTCATTTTTGTCTTGTGCATGTTTTTGCACACTTGTTATTTCATTTGAAGATTTCATTCATGAGTACACTGTGTTTGCATCATTTCCACACTCTAACTCCTCCCACGTCACCCCAATCACCCTTTCTCAAATATATGACCACTTCTTCAATATTTATTTTTGTTATATGTACATATACACAATTTACAGAGTTTGATTAGTGTTACCCTTGGTTGCATCTGTTTAGATCTGACAATTTAGGACTGAGATTTCATTCCTGAAGAAAAAATAAACATGGTTACCCCCGCCTCAGCAGGCAACAAGTGCCTATAGCTCTTCATCTAGGGGTGGGGCCTTGGAAATTGTTCCTCTGCCTATGTTGGCGTGTCTTCTGTTGTGACCATATTATTGACAGTTCATTGGAACAGCATCCCTGTTCTGTCTAGAAGTCACTATTAAACAGCAGTCATCCTCAAGTTTTTATAGTCTTTCCACCCCTCTTCAGTTTGACAAAATTTCACACAAAATTATCTTTATTGTATTTTCTGATTTCCCTTTTCTTAAAGCACTGACATATGTTTAAGACATGTTTTATATGTTTCTTGGCAGTTCCACAACCCAAGGATAGCAAAAATAAATAAATAAATAAATAAAATAAAATCGGGGTCATAGATTTCAGGAAAGATAATCTCTCTGTTGCACCATGTTGTAAAGCTACCTTTTGTTACAGTTAGAAGAAACTTTACTTTCCTTTGGGTAAACCTAATTAACAAACACTGGAGGTCTTCAATTCCCTCTCCTGCTGTTAAATGATTCTTACTCTTTGTTTGTAGAGATTTGAACGTACACTGAGTTCTGACTTCTTTGTCTCTCGTTGCAATAGGCAAATCTGGCTTGTCTATCTAAAACTGTCTCATGCAATTTTTGGCCTGATAACTCAATTGTATTTTTTTGCACTACCAAAATCTAATTTTTAGAAAATATTTTGTTTATTTACTTTTTATTTTATGCCTATAAATGTATTCCCTACATGTATGTAATTGTATCCATGTTGTGCAATGCCCATGGACATCAGAAGAGAGCCTCGGATTTCCTGGCACTGGATTTCTGGACAGCTGTTGAACCATGTGAGCTCTGGGAACTGAACCCAGGTCCTCTACAAGAGCAATAGGAGTTCTTAACCACTGAGCCATCTCTCCAGCCCCAAGAATAATAATTTTAAAGATACTATAAAACTTCTATAATAACATCAAAATATAAAAAATTTATAATTGTGTATTGTAGTTACAATATACATTTACAAGAATTGTACAAGAGTTATGTAGGAAGATTTAAACACAAGAAGTAAGCACTACAGTGTTCTCATGGGCCTTAAGACTCAATATCATTAATGTAAATTCTCCTGTGAATTGATGTGTAGCCTCAATGCAATCACAATCAAAGTCCCAGCAGGGCTTACTTGATGTGTCTTGATAGAATTTCAGAGGCTGGCATTGAAATTGATACAGAAAAACAAATGAGTTGGGATACTTCAAACAAGTTTTAAAAATAAGTAGATGTTAGAAGAATATGCTGTGTAATTTCAAGATATTATACAAATACAGTAGTCAACACTATAGGGTATTGAGACATAAATAGACAAATGGATCAACAGAAGAGTTCGGGCATAGTCTCATCCAAATATAAGAAAGCAATTTTTGACAAATAATGGAAAGGTGATTTGGTGCGAAAAAATAGATTTCTAACACATAGAAAAGGACAACTAGTTATCCATGCAAAACCAAGGAACTTCAACCCAACATAGTGCTTATTTTTGTTCTTTGGAATAGCCCCAAGATTTACTGAAAATGACAGAAAAAGCATTCACAATAAAGAAAATAATTAATATTCCAATTTTATCAAAATTAAAAATATGTTCTTTTTATATTTTTATTGAATTTTTGTGTATTTCATACAGAATATATCAATCAATCTTGATCATTTTATACCCCCTTCCTCACTGTCACCCTCCTATAGCCTCCATCACTAGAATTCATACATTCTCTCATTTGTCTTAAGGCCTATTTTGTCAAGTTAGTATCCCCAGTTGTTCCTCAGTGCAAGTTCATCTACTGAGGTCTAGTCAGCCTATCTAAAGTCTCTTGCATTAGGAAGATCAGCAATTCCTTATCAAGAAGTAATTAGTTGCCAATATTTCTTCACCTACGACTGGGGTCAGCTGTCCATTTCCCCAGTTCTGTGATGGGCTTTTGTCTGTTTGAGTTTGCATGGGTTCTGTGGAAGCTGACACCATTGCTGTAGTTCATATGAGCAAGGTCCCAGGAACTTATAGGACTCTATTTCCACATGGTCATGCACCTCCTCCCTGGCTCTTACAATCTTTCTGCTCCCTCTTCCCCATTGGGCCCTGAGTCCTGGGTGGGTATAGGTTAATGTAGGAGTCCTGAATTCTACAGACTCATAGTCTCTACACTTTGGCCATTTGTGACCTTTTGTGTTCCTCACCTTCTGTTGCATGAGGGAGTTTCATTAATGAGCATTAAGAGATTAATTTTTGTGTTCTTTACTCCTTGTTCTACATTCTATAAGCCTTAGGTGTAGAGAGGTTGCATTGTAGATGTGCAACTTAGACTTGGGCAATTCACAGACAATGTCTGTGTGTGACCAGTTGTGCTACTTGGTAATAGTCTCCTTCTGGTGCAAAAGAAGCTTCTTTGATGAGTGGTGACTGAGATATTTGTCTGTAAATATAAAGATACTTATTTTGCACTGAGTAAGAAATTACATTAGTCTAGGAATGTGACAGTTTTGGGTGGGATTTTTTTTCTAAAATCTATGACTTCTCCAGCTGGGTATATTTGACTAGGTTTACAGTACCATACCTGAGTTTCCTCCCATTGAGTGGGCTTTTCGTCCAATTAGATAACCTGTTGATTGCCCCCAAGATAAAAATGCCACTACTGCAACAATGTCATATGCTGTGCCAGCCATTGATGTAGTTATTTGGTATTAAAGCTGGTGTTGGACCATCAATTGATGTTATCCCTTAGCACCTTACATAGTGCTTTCCAAAGTAATGAGTGCTAGCCTTCAGGGAAGTGACTTCCAGGTAGGTTCCAGCTCCATTGCTCCAATCCTGTGTCCACAGGATGTCTGTCTTCAGCAATCGGGTCATACCTTCAAGTTCTGGGAGGCAATCAAGGGCTGTGGCAATAGTCTGTGTAATACTAGACATCTCTTGGAACACTCTGGCCAACAACTCCAAGGAAGACTTCTCCTGTTTGGCACTGTTTCTTTTTATGTAGCCTTTAGCTATAACACATGGACTCATGTAGAGATATTGTATGTGTAATTTGTCATTAGATTGTTGAACTAATATGACTTCCTCTGGTTTTTCACACTAGCTAAGCATTGTTTATCTCTCCTCTCTCTCCCTATCTAACCTTTGCATTAAGACTTCCCCATTTAAAGTGTCTCTTTTTTCCCCATTTTCCCTTGATAATACCAGTTTCCTATGGTCCCAGCTCTCTTGAGCTCCTTCTTTCCCTTTATCCCCAACCATTTTTAATTGCAAAAGGAAACAGTTACTTTACCAAAGAAAGTGCATGCATAAAATGCAAGCTTATGAAAGAATGTTCCATATCAAACATCATAAGGAAATCTCAAATTTACATTAGTAAATACCACTCACAGGTTAGAATGCATAAAAATATTTAAAAGGAAAACCGACCACACCAAGCACTGTGAAGGAAGTGAGAGATTCAGAATTTCTGTCCCTAACTGTGAGCTACCTCAGGGCAGGGATTTTAAAATCTTTCATCTCTACATTTGCTGCTGCTGGCCCAAAGCCTAACTCACAGTATTTATCACACTAGCATTTTTTAGAATTTTATAAATAAATAAACATCCATTTTCTCGATCACTTAGCAAGCAAATGCCTACATTATTTCCCATAATATGCTGGAATAAAACATTTTAAATTAGTTAATTTAAAATAAATTATGGCAAATATTGTTATTGAATAATATTGTATCATGGGCAAGTGGATAGAAAAAGTCAAAATTTCTTCACATGGAAAAAAATACATATCCATCAACACTATAAGAAATACAAATGCTGAAATAAATTAGTACTCAAAGCAGTTTTTACACTAGCCTCACTTAAATTATGTTGACTATGATCACCATCTTACTTTATTTAAATTTATGAACTATTGGAGTCCTCATACATTTTTTTTTTATTCTTTTGCAGACCATGTTTTAAAACAAATTGCAAAACAATTCAGGTCATTTTCTTAAAAAATATATCATACCCTGAAGTAAAGCAAATTGAGCTTTGAATGTGGTGAGATAACTAATAACCTTAACATGTAACATAAATAATCAAAGTCTATTGAGTGGAATTTTAAAAATGTGTAATTCACCCAATATTATATAGTGCATTGTTAAGGTAACCTTTAGCTTATAGATTTGTTTTCTGGACTAAAGAAAAAAGCACATTAGTGCCATCTCCTGGCAAATAAGATGATCCAAAACTGTGTAAATGTCAAGTAAGCCTCTTATTTAATAAGTGATTCATATATATTAAAACAGTAAGGTTAGGAGAAAGAAGTCTGTATCTTACTTCATAATAATATTATTTCCTAAATACTTTGAATGAGAACTTAATTTTTCATGTATATATTATTACATTTTAGTATATTTTCTCAACTTACTAATTATATTTGTATGTAAATACAAGCATGTTCATATAAATTGTATAAATATATTAACCACTAATCTATGTTAGATTTACTATATATTCAGAATATGTACTAAAATGCACAGGTGCATTTATGAGTTGTCTTATGTTACATCTTGAAAGCCTTTTTTGTTTGTTTGTTTGTTTGTTTATGAGACAGAGTCTCCCTGTAGCCCCTGATGACCTGGAACTTGCTGTGTAGAGCAGGCTGGCTTCCATCTCGCAGAGATCTGCCTGCCTCTGCCTGCCAATGCTGGGAGAGAAAGCATTTACCATGACCTCCAGTAGGTGAAAGTCTTTCTTAGCCTGGTCAGTATCTACAAACATCTGAGAGAACTAGAAGGAAAGAGTTAGAATTATGTATTAAGGGTCTGCCACTTCCAAATCTAAATTTTCTATATTTCTTTAAATTTTTTCCCACTGGAAAACTCAGGATTTTGGGTAAATAATATTTTTATTAATTCTTTAAGAATTTCATACAATGTAGTTTGTTCATATTTTGTTCATATTCATCCCTTCCCCATCTCCTTCTAATCCATACCAATCTCCCTATTTATGCAATAGCTATGTCCTATTTTTTTTAAGACCATCAAATCCAATTTGTGTTATTGAAATACCCTTGGTTTTTTGATGCATTCCCTGGAGAGTAGTTGACAAATCAAGGGTTATTCTCTTAAAGAAAATTGATTATCCCTCTCCCAGCAGCTATCAGTTACCGAAAGTTCCTCAGCTATAGGTGGGACTTTGTACTCACCAACTCTCTCTATGCTACGATTTTCTCAGATTTGACTTTGCATAGGTCTTTTGAATGCTGTCACAAGAGCAGTGAGTTCAAGTACAACTTCCCTGTCGTGTCTGGAAATCATTGCTTCATCATAGTCATCCACTGCTTCTGGCTCTTACAACCTTTACTCTCTCCCATGAGGATCTCAGAGACTTGGGGGTGGGGGGAAGGATGTGATATAGATGTCCAAGTAGGGCTGATTCTTTCACAAAATCTTATTCTCTGCACAATGACCAATTGTGGGTCTCTATGTTAATCATCATCTACTTAATTTGGCACTATCCCAAACTATCAGTCATTTGCTTATAAGTGAAAAATACATGTATATTCATGAAAACATATGAGGTCTGTGCTGGATAGCTTTAGTGTCAACTTGACACACCTGGGTTGAGGGAGACTCAATCGGGAAATTGCCTCTATTGGACTGGCCTGTGGCCATGTCTGAAGGGCATCTTCTTGATGAATGATGTGGAAGGGCCCAGCCCCACTGTGGGTGGTGCCACCCCTGGGCAGGTGGGCCTGTGTTGCATAAGAAAGCAGGCTGAGCAGGGGCCAGGGGAGCAAGCCAGTAGGCAGCATTCCTCCATGGTCTGTGCTCCAGCTCCTGCTTCCAGGTTCCTGCCCTGAGTTCCTACCTTGGGCTCCCTGATGAACTATGACCTGGGAGATGTAAGCTAAATAAACCCTTTCCTCCCCAAGTTGGTATTGGTCAGAGTATTTTGTCACAGCAATGAAGAAACAAACTAAGACAAGGTCTTACTTATTTTTACATTTTATATAAATGGCCTTACGCCTAGGTTATTCTGTGATTTCTGTTCTCTATGAGTTCTAAATTTATAAACTTTTTAGCTCACTGAATCTATAGTACATGTAGATATATATATTACATAAACATACTTCAACTTTTATTAATTGTTCTGTTGACGAACCTTGAAGAGGTTTTCAACTTTCAGCTATTGAAAAATCATGGACTAATCAATTTTGAATATAAAATCTTGTTTACATTGGCAATATTACCTTTACAGTAGTAAAGTCCTGAAAAGTTTTGTGTTTGTATCAGTACTTAGGAATTGTTCTTCTAGCCTTTACACTAATATTGACTTCTAGGCATTTATGAGATCTCTGGTTCTTTATAGCCTTAGTAGGCATTAATGTCATCATTTTGAGTTATACAATACAATATTAAATTTTAGTTTCTATTGATCTAATTTTTATGTTAACTATAATTTTGCATGTTTCTGAGTGTTTCATATATTTTTTTCTTCTCTCGTAAATTAAGTAACAGTCTTAATCTATTGGTGACTGGGTTTATATATTTATATTTATTTTATGTGCATGAGTGTTTAGCCCACACATGTTGTTAGGTGTATCCCTGTAGTACAATGCCCATGGAGGCCTGAGGAGGGCATTGTCACCCTTGGAGCTGGAGTTACAGACATTGTTAGCTGCCTTGTGGGTGCTGAGACACGAACCCAGGTCCTCTGCAACAGCAGCCACTGCTTTTAACTGATGAGCCATCTCTTCATTTTGGTGATTAACTGATTGGAGTCTATCGATAAATATAGTATTACTTGCTCTAATACTAATGGAATGTAAGGTTTTTAAACTTATACAACTGGTTTTTTGTCTATTCATTTAACAGATGTTTTAAAGCCAAGTTGTTTATCATAATAGTGTTAAATTGATTAGTCTTTCTAGGATGTTTATCTGGTTGGTTTTCAAGAAAGCCTTGATTTACTTTCAATACTAAAACATATTCTATTGTATTATCTTCTAATAGATTATAGGTAAACTGAAGTACTTTCTTCTTCTAAAAATTGTTTTAGTGTATGATATATCCTGTTCCCTGCTTGAGCATTCAATCATTATCAGGGTCTACATAAGAAATTTACTAACCTATATTTTGGCTTAGCTTTCTCAAGAAACTGTCAGACCTGCTTTTCCACAGAATCTACACAATATACTGATCTCCCCACATCCATTGATATAATTAAATCTGCTGCTTCCTAAGACTTAAGGGACAGACATGCTTGAACTTCAGCTTGTATAATCATGAAAGCCTTCTCTATTTTAGGACCCATTTCAAACAGACTGAGTAGCCTTGAAGATGGCACAAGAAATGAGAAGGACAAGTTCAAATGTCTGCAAAGCAGTTTGAAGGACCGGGATTGCTTAACACACTAGAGAGTTGTAGGAGTGTGGCAAACTGAGATACATATATTAACACCATTGCATTCAAAATCAGATTTAAAAATTATTATTTTGTGGAACTGGAGAGTTGACTTAGTGGTTAAGAGCACTGGCTACTCTTGCAGAGGACCCAAGTTCAGTTTCCAGCACCGATGTGACAGTTAACAACCTTCCATAATTCTAGTTCCAGGAGATCTGATGCCCTCTTCTGACCTCTGCAGGTATTGCATGACATGGATGTACTTTAACAGGCAACACTCACACACAAAATAATATATTTTTAAAATATTTCATTTATAATCTTAATTAAACAAAATATATTTTACATAATAAAATGGCCTTAAAGTAACACTTTACACTGGAAAAGGAGGAAAAGAAGCACAGTTTTATTTAGATATCTAGACAGGGCACAAGAGTAGAAAAGATGTCTGCCTAAAGCTCTACGCCTGGATGCTTGTGTTAACACAGGCTTCTTTCCTCTTATGAATACTAGTCACTGATTCCCAAGAGAAATGCTAAGAAAGGGAGAGTGTCCTAACTGTAAATAGCCTAAAAAAAGAAAGAGCCCAAAATGCTGAGAATAAGAGGCTGAGTGCTTAGTTCTGAACAAAACATCTATTTTAGTTCTACTACCACTAAGGTTCAGTGAACATCACAGAAGAGAAGGCAGAAAGAATATAAGACCTGGAGGATGGGGAGAAGTGTTGTGAAATGTTATCTTCTAGACAGGACATGGCTATTGCAAACATGAACTGGGGTTCATGCAAACATGCACCTGGGGTTACAGGTGTAAGACCTACACAAGATCAAGACAGCCAACTCTCAGCATAGACAGGGTAGATGATCTACAGACCCATCACATACTGAGGAGTTATTGGCAGTGGATAGTTATTGGGAGACAGTAAATAAATTTTTCTTTTTTAAAAATATTTATTATTTTGATTGTATGTGTATGTGTATATTACCTGCATGTAGATAAGAGCACCCATGTCATGTAAAGCCCACAGAGGACAGAGAGGCTGTTGGATCCCCTGGAACTGGAGTTACACACAGTTTTTAGCTGCCTTGTGGGTGCTGGGATTTGAACCTAGGTCTTCTGCAAGAACAGCCAGTGTTCTTAACCACTGAACCACCTCTCCAGCCCCTTCTTTTTTTTTTGTTTAAAGGAAATAAGAAATAGTTTATTCCAGAGCCAAATATAAGTGACCATGGCCCAGGAATACAGTTTCCGTTTACCCCAAACTCCATGTTTCAGCATGGTACACAGTTGCATCATTTTTATAGTAATAGAACAAAGAAAAGTCAAAAATCAAGATACTTTTCAAATACATTGATAGATACATTCAGTAGGCAGGTCATAGCAAAAGGGGAGGTCTACTATAGGTCTCAGATGTTATCAGATGATATTCTTAGATTTTTTATTGGTGTGGAACCTGGTAGTCTGCTAAATTAATACATTTTATTAGCCACAAGAATGTTAATTCAAAAACAGAAGTAGGCAAGGTGTGGCTATTTATGGGATTAAAGATATTCCCAGATAATTTGTGAATAGACTCTGGATCTGCAATATTTCAACCTCTCCATAGTCATTGAAATGTTAATCAGTTGGTCAGCCTTGCAGGAAATTCAGCTCAGGATGCAGTTCTTTCTGGGAACTTTCTTTCACAATTCTACCTTTGGCCGAGCATCACATTTTGTGCATGTAAGGACCACATATTGTTTATTTCCAGGTCATTCTTAGGAAGGCTCATTCCTAGAATCTGATGTACATGATGCTAAGTCATAGCAAGATAGCAGTCTTCAGGAGAAAGAAAGAGCTAGCTGGCATAGCCAATAAGAAAGAAACCCCTGGATCATATAAGAACTATTAACCATCGTGATCCAGATCTTACTTTTCTTTTGTCCTCTGTATCTGACATAACATTTCATGTAACATATAATGGAATGATTATATCTAAATTAAAATAACCAAGAGCATTGCTCAGTTAACTGGTGTAAAAGTAACAGATTAAGGCAACAAACATTTAACTAAAAATGAGATTGCCTATGCTTCCCCCTGTATTTACAGTTATCTGTATTCTATGAACTATTTTATTTATATTTATAATATGTAAACAGAATTTTTTTAATGTCTGATTTTTTCCATGGATCACTAAGACTTTATGGCTATAACCTCATTGGAGTGGCTAGCTCTAACTCTGGTAATTCTTATTGTGGATAATGACTTACTGCATCTGTTTTATTATATTGGTAAATCATTCTTTATCAAGGTTATGGCAACTGATAGGTTTCCATGATCCAGTGGATGTCCTCACACTCATGTACATATGGACAACAATAACTAGATATAGTGAGTTATTTAAAAAAAAAAAGACGTGAAGTTGTAAGGAAGACATAATAGAGGAGTTAGGGTAAGTGGGAATAGATATTACCATACTTCATTGTATACATACATTAAATTCTCAAAATTTTATGAAAATTATGGTATTTATAAAATTCTCATAAGGCCTACAGTACTCTCCTATAATTTCATTGCAAAATTAAATATCAAATAAATGAATTATTAATCGTGATTTAAGAAAGCAATATAATTTGCCTTTATTTTGCTTTTTAAAAAACTGTTTTTTAAAAAAAAAATTCTCTCTACAAAATCTGCAAGGGTTTTCTGTATCAAAATACTAATTTTTAAAAAGATTTTGTTTTTATTTTATATGCATGAATGTCTTGCTTTCATGTATATTAGTGTACCACATGTGTGCCTGGTTCCTGTAGAAGCCAGAATTTGGCATCATATCCAGTGGAACTGGAGTTCAGGACAAGGATTAGCTGCCATATAGGTGTTGGGAGCCAAACCCTGGTTTCCTTAAAGAGCAGTAGGTGCTTTTAATCACTGAGCCATCTCTCCAGCCCCCAAATACTAAGTTTGAGTCTCATAGTGAAAGAGGGTCCACTAGAGGGTTCTTAGTCTCATTCATAAAAGAATTTAAGAATGGACTCGAATGGAAGCTTCAGGACAATTTTATTAGAATTTTAAAGAAAAATCTTCAGGGCAGGCGAACTAGTAATCTTGGAGGCTGCCTTGAGGAGGTGAGTGGTGGGAAGAAAGAAAGCAAGCCATGAAGACATGCAGGTTTAGAGCCGGTCTGGGAGGTCAGACTGATGGCCGACTCTCAGCCACATGGCTGGGAGAAGGAAGCTTTAGAGAATGTAAAGAAATACAAGATGCTGCAGGCAGCCCAAAGCCTTAAAGAAAGCATGTTTAGTAAGAAAGGCATGAAGAAGAAATGGAGAAATTACACTTTTTTGAAGAATTCAGGAAAGCAGACAGACTTATAGAAACATACATGACTGTGACTCATCAGGAAATTCTGCAGCGTTCTGTGTTAAGAAGTTCTGCAGAGGTCTACACTAGTTCCAGGCAGGAAAAATTCACTACCTCATTAAAGCAACAGGTATTCGCCCATCTGTTTATCATAACTTAAGGTGAACCTGCCTTCCTAGGAGTGGTTCTATCACCAGGTGATTGACCAGTGAAACTGGAAAGTTGGGTCTTCCAACAGATAGACTAGGGATTTTATCATCTGCACCTGTTAAATTTATGGGCTTTTTGCTACTCTAACAATGGCTTTTAGAGCTTCATATACTCAGATTTATACATTTTCCCCTGTAGGTGCATATTGATTTTCAGAAATATTGACATTGACAAAACAAATATTCATCTATACAGGCTTATTAAAATATTTACATTTATTTCCATGACATAGACCTATTTATTAAAGTAGGCTCCAAAAATTTGCTAATTTTTCAATGTAATTTGATTAATGGAGGAAAAACCTCACAATCTCATTTAATAGGTGAATCTTCCTCCATTATATACTATTTCTTTGTAGTTTCCTGAGAAGAAAACACACAACCTCTGCAGCAACCAATGGGAGAACTTGATCAGGCCAGTGGCTGAGCGCTTCCTACTGTCTTCATGCTGCTGATTCAGGGCCAACCAGAGGAAGTCAAGTAAACATTCTCTCTAAGCCAGTCAAGCCTGAGGCCCTACTTCTGGTTAGTGTGCTCCCTGATTCCCCCCAGGAGCAGCCTTCAATCAGAGGACTGCTTGATCCTTTTCTCCTTTTAGCTCTAAGTTTCCTACTTTCCTGCTTGCCTTGGTGCTTCTATTAAACACAAGTAACTGTGCTTTTCTGTACCATGTTTTTGTTAGAATTTCTAAAATTCTAACATGCCTTAATTTTTCAGAGAATCATTTTTATGTTGCTCCTAGTTTACTCTTCAGGATAAATGCTAAATTTGAACATTAAGAAACCCCTAGGTGCTTTTTTTCAGAATGAAGGTATAAATTTTTCCTATGAATTAATATTAAGTAAAAAACCCTGGGGACTGGAGAGATGGCTCAGTGGTTAAGAGCATTGGTCACTCTTGCAGAAGACCCGGGTTTATTCCCAGCACCCACATGGCAGCTGACCACTGTCTGAAAATCCAGTTCCAGGGGAATCCAACACCCTCTTCTGACTTCCATGGGCTTTGTACGACACAGGCGCACCAACCTTCATGCAGGTAATATACTCATACACATAAAAAAGTCAAAAAGCCTGGAAGGCCTGTTTAGAGATATCCTAATGTGGTATTAGCTTCCAGCAAAGTATTGCAGGCCTTGTATTGGGTATAGGTTATTGACATGGACGCATTCTCTATTATAATAATTTTATGTTTCACTTAAAATATACAAAATCATAAGATCAGTAAGAAATGTTCTTCTACAGCAAATTCTGAGAGCCAAGAATGTTCCAATAAATGCAGCAAATATTGTTACCAAAGATAATGTTCAATAGTCTTCAGTTAAACTACTGAATGATTGCTACAGAATGGAGAAAACTGGAAATCTTCATGTACTGAGTGAGACCAAGGTTTTGAGCTCTAACAATGCAGTCATTCACTAAGGTGTGTTCTGTTTCCTGAAATAGAGATGTTCTCCCTTGGTGACTGAAGCAGATTGGAGAGGAGAATAAGGGAAGATGAATTCCCTGCGCCTATATCAGTACAAATCAGAAGGACTTAGGCATTAAATGTAAAGGTATCTCACTGAAAGCCCTGGAGACAAAGAACTAAGTCAAACATCAATCAAGTTTTGTTTTGTCTTTTGAAGAAATTCTGCAGAGCTGCACTACAAAAATAAATACAAATGATCTGTGTGATACCTAGAAGATAGCTTGAGCTAACTTCTAGAACCATGTTTTACTGCATTTTATGGCTCTTGTATATAACTTGGATAAAAGTATGCTTTGCAGCAATGTTTTTCTTGAAATATATATTTAAGTCATTCTTTTTTAAAAATTGTCATTAGAATAAGTTAACTCATAAAAACAAAGTATTATCGGGATCAAGTGTTATTGATTTCTATCTTCCACAACATGTTATAAGTTTTGAATTTCTACTAAGTTTTATGAGTTATAAACCATTTGAGCAAAATAATTGCATATCTGTTTACTATGCAGTTTAATTTTTAGAAAAAGAGAAATCACTTAGGTAGCAGGAATCAATGCTAGAGGCTGCACAACCCACTAAAATGACAGTTAGTGCCAGGCCCTCTGGGGAAGTGGAGTAGGCTGAAAGATGCATGGCAGAGTTCCAAGGAAGGAAAAGCCATGCAGAAAAAGAGCTGCCAGCATCAACATGGGGACCCTTTTGAGTGTTTGTAGAGTACTGACAGGTCTGGCCTGGAGTTAAACTCTCCAAGTGGGGCAAAGAAACACAGTGGGGTTGTTAACTGAACAATGCCACACATTCTATGACTGTCAAGGGTAGAATTTTCAGTTCTTCCTCAAGGACATTCAAAATTCACTAGTTTCCAGAAGATGCAAAAAAAAAAAAAAAGATACAATATATTATATTGAATTATAACAGCATATGCTATGTTATGTCCATATATTCATGAAATGCTGTATATATGAATACATACAATATATTAATTGGGTGTGTATATTGTATCTGTACATGGACATTAGAGATAGAAAATGGGTAGTTTTCTATTTAATCCAATGTTCAGAAATATCTTCTCTAATCTTCTGAACTCAATTCTCCCTGACTCATTCCACTGTTATGTTTATAGCTTTCTTATTTCAAATAAAAACACTCTTGGGAAGTACCATTAAACCATTAACACCTTGGCTTCGATGAGCTTCTGTGATCACCAAAGAAGGACTCTCCTGAGATTCTGGTTTCAGCTAGTATTTACCATAACAATCAGGGAGGAATAATTTTCCCAGTTCCAGAATATCCCTCCATCCAAAGGCAAGGTTTTAGTTCTACAAATGTGCTTAAATTACACTCATTACTAATGAAGAGTCTTTAAGAATTGCAAAGTGCCACATAATCAATTGCTAATTTCTAAATGCAGTTTTAGCAGCATGTAGTCATTAAGGTTTTATAATTCTTAAATTAGCTGAAAAGTGAACAAGTCATCTCATGATCATTTTTTTCTGCCCGCATGCCAATCAGGCAGACTGATGGATTTTGAAACAGTGCTAACCATTGTTTGAGATTCCTTCTAAACAAGATGCTTACTTTCTTACCTCACCTCATCTACCTGACTTGAAATGAAGACGCTCTGAACATTTTCTCGGAGTCAGTACCTACAAGCAAAAAAATTACAAGCCATATGTGCTTGCTGAAGTCTAAAATTTAAATGACATTTTGTAAATAAACACTTGCACAGCATCTGGCGGTTAAGCGCACTGACTGCTCTTTCAGAGGACCCGGGTTCGATTTCCAGGACCCACAATGGCAGCTACAAACTGTCCTTAACTCCATTTCCAAGGGAAATTGAAGCCCTCTTCTGACCTCCGAGGCATTGCATGACACGGGTGCACTCACATACAGGCAGGCAATACACCCATACACATAAAATAAAAATAATGAATAAAAATATAATATATATATATGGCAAAGAATTTGTT
>NW_008329362.1:941934-958490 GCF_000622305.1 Nannospalax galili
AAGTGAATAATTACATGAATTGAAATAACCAAATAATTACAGCATTGTTTGTTGAGTACGGTGGGTGACTGGCATAATTCTAAGTTGTTCAATTTTCTAATACACATTTTATGAATGAGGAAACTGAGATAAAGAAATTTTAAATAATGTTGATCAAGGTCATTTTGTACTTAAGTAGATATATCCATTGCATTTTGATTTCTCAGCATTTGAAGTATTTTTATTTTGACAGAAATCTTCAGTCCAGAAACAGATAAGTGTTAATTCTGTAAGAAGATAGATAGCAGATATCCCACAGCTAATCAAATTTGAAAGTAGAGCCACAGCATGGCGTATTTTAAATCTACTCTCTAAAAGTCAACCCCAGTCTGCTTTTAGCCCTCAGGAAACCTGCATTACAAGGCGCCCATCATCACTGCGGGGGGAATCTTCTCCGAAAGCAAGGCAGCCTGGTAACTTCTGTCTGTCCATCAGACACTCAGATAGAAATGCTTCCCACACATTTACCCGACTCTGTCCGAAGATAAAAAATGTCTGACTAAATATATGAAAAAAAATACCTTTACTAAGAAACATTTCTACCAAATGCAGTCTGATCCCTAATCTTTTGTACATTTATTTATTCATAGATCAATATCAGCATAGTATGGCGAAAACCTTATTGTTTTCAAACAATATAGATAATTTTATTACTTGAAGATTCTCTTCTATTTGAAAAATTGCTCCATGTATTAGTATTTCTAAAATTTTCATTTTATAAATAGCAGAATTTGGTTTTTGTAGCATCAGAGTTTTGTCCCAATTCCACAAACCTTTGCATTAATTCAATGAAGTTTCTAATTAGAAGTGCTGCTATAAAAAATAGCATGAAACACTATTAAAAATAATTTAAAAGAGAATAAGCAACGGCTATATGTCAAATCATTTCAAGGTACATTATCATATTGTATCTAGGTGGCTGTATTTTATGTTGCTCCTCAGGGCCCCAGATCACAGGCCAATTCTCTTAACCAACACTCAGTATCAGAAGTCAAGTAAAATTTATGTACTATAAGCAAGTATATTGTCGTGGAAATTTTCTAATTCCATGAATTTTTTTCTAATTCCAGAATTTTAACTAATGGTTCAAATATTTAGTATAAGCCAAATGTTAGACAATATTAAACAATTATTTTCTGTAATTCTGTCCCCTGAATTCCAGGCTGACTTGGAAGAGCCAACAACTCATGCTTTTTATGGACACTGCTCAAATTCCAAGATAATCAGTCTCCATGTCACAGGACTCTGTGCTCAAAATAAGGACAGCTGAGTTCCAAATACCTCAAAAATTTAAGGATCAGACCACTGCCAACACAGGTATGTCATGTCATAGCTGACCTGAGTCACAAGGAGAGTTTGGGTAAAGGAATTAGGCAAGAGAAGAAAGTAGTTAATTTGTGACCCTCTATCACAGAAATCTCTGCACAGAGCATGAACGAATGGCAAACACTCCTAGTGTCAAGTGCCCATATTCTTGCTTCTCATTTTGTTTTTAAAATAGTTAGAAATGGTGTCAACTCTCTGGAAAAAAACTCTGTATGTTCAATTTGTTAGTAGGTGAAATGATGGAAGTTCAGATATTCATTAGACCTATTCAAAGATAGCATATAAAGCTTTATGGATCTGCCCCAGACACAGGTTAGGAATGTCTCCTACATGCTGATAAAGAAACTAGAATTGAGCAAATTGTGGGTTTGAGCCTAAACTAATTTTGAATTTGTAATATTCAGAGCTATTTTCTATGAATTATTACAAGAAATTAATAATGTTATCAGCACATATAAAATATAAACAGATTTAAAATTTTATTGAATTTTGTTTAATTAACAAATTAGCCAGTTATTTAACATAAAGCTTATTCATAAAAGAATATTTTCGGTGGGTCAAATCTCTTCTTTCTCATAGCCAAAAAATGCAAGTTGAAGAAACCCAACTCAACAGCAAAAATCAAGGCAAAAAAAAAGCCCTACAAATAATCCAATTTTAAAAATAAAAGATATTAACCAAGTATATATCGCTCCAAAAAAATTACACAAGAAACAAGCACTCAGAAAAAATATAAATTTTGTTTGAAAATCTTTTCATTGACCATCAAGACCATGAAGGACAAGATTCAAATGTAAATAATCTTGACATACATTTTGACAAAGATTAAATTTCTTGCACTATAGTATGGGCAGGAATTCCTCGAGATCCAGGAAAGGGAGAACAAAGAGAAGATAGGGTGGTTGAATCAGCGTCAACATATGCATGTGCAGACCAGTTACATTCCTCTAGTCTTAATAACAGCTCTGTAGCCTTAAGAGTATCCAATCAGAATGTATGCTATCATGTACGCGAGACAAAGGAGCTAAAATGACAGAAAAAGCAAAACCTTCCCACGCTGTAGCTCAGACATTGGATGGGGATCTTCTGGGTGATTGCCGGCAGTATAGTCTGCTTCCTGGAAGAAAAGCCTGCTTGGTGTCCTCTCTGACAAAGCATCTGCAACAATAGCTCAAGCTCTAGTTTTGTTTAAGCAGAGATTTGAAGACAATGTTTGAGATAGTCAGCTTCACATTTAGGTTTAAACCATCATTTGAGTGAAATCAAACTATGGGTTAGTCTGTTATTTAACTTTCTAATAACTCGAAGGTGATTAATAGAATAATAATTTGGATGTTTTAGACTTCTCTCATATAAAAAATGTAATTTGAACTAAACAGCAAAAATCAAAGCAAAATAACCCAATAAATAATCCAATTTAGCAAATTAAGAAATTAACCAAGTAGGCAGGTATCTTTCTGAGGAGGTTATACAAGAAACAATGGACTCTAAAAAGTGTTCAATATCACTATTCAGAGAAATACAAATCAAAACCACCACAATGAAATATCATCTCACCCCAGTTAAATGTATATTTCAAAAGAGAAAATGTTACAAGTACTAGTCAGGATGTGAAAAGAAAACCTTTCACATTGTTCCTAGGATGCAAATTATATAGCCATTATGGAAAGCATCCCCTCCTCCCAAAAAATCCCCTAGAAATAGAATTGCTACATCATCCGGTTATCCGGCAATGGAGGATATGAAACTGATAAGCCAAAGAAATATCTATGCACCCATGTTTTTGTGACATTATTCTTAATAGCCCAGATATAGAATGTGCCCATTGAACCATGGGTGGATAAAGGAAATATGATATAAATGTACATTAGAATGTTATCTGTTCATAAAAAGAGTTTTGATATCAGCATTATCATGAATGAAACTGGAGTTCATTGTTTAAAAGAAAAGAAGCTACATGATTTCACTTATGTGGAAGTTAAAAAATGAAGCAGAGTATATAATAGTCATTTTTAGAGCCTGTGCAGAGGCTGGGAAAGGAAAAAATAGAGAGAAGATGGTCAACTAACTTCTAATGTGCTACACTTTTATAACAATAACTAAACAAATATTTCCAAATAGCCATTAGAGAGGATTATAAATGTTTCCAACATGAAGAAATGGCAGTTGTTTGACATGATAAATAAGTTATTACCTTTAACTTACCATGACACATTGTGTACATGTACTAAACTACCACATAGTGCCCCATATTTAGTGAAGCTATGATATGTCTGTTTCAATTTTTAACGACACTTTTTCTTCCCCTAAAAGTAGTAGTGGGACATGGTGGTTTAACCTGTAATCCCTCTACTTAGGAGGCTGAGGCAGGAAGATTACCACAAGTTCAAAGCCAGTTTGAGCTACACCATGAAACCCTGTCTCAAAAAACAAAAACAACAATAAAAGAAATAGCTTTAGAACTGTGAAAAATAATATTTAAGTCATCAACTAAAATAGTTATGACAGTATAATTTTCACATATGTATATCCTATCTTTTTAAGCAATTTATTTTTATTAAGCAAATTTTATTAAGATTTGGAATATATAAAATATTTTATATTAAAGGCATGTAAACAAAATTGATCTCTCACTACCAAAAGTGCCAATACTTTACAATAATCAGTCATTTGAAAGTTATAAGGAAAAGACATACATGTGGCAGACTCTAGTGCTTAGAGTTCAGAGAGAAGAATTCTGTACAACTGGAGGATCATGGGAAGGTGGGGTGCAGGTGGGAGGAACAAACCCATGAATAAATAGATCTAGGACTATGTATCTTCATAGAGGACACCAGGATATGAGCTTTGAAGCACACGGGATCTCCAACTCTCTGTTCCAGAGAGATACAGGTGAACTTCTGTGAGTTCTGATTTCTTTGTAAGGAATCTTTTGCTCTCCCCATCCCCGTTCCTCACGTCTTACTAGTTTGCATGCTTGTCTCTAGCAGAAAGGTCCCAGCTATGAGAAAGCAGGATGAGTTTGATCTACCACACATGTTAGATGTCTAAATGTTGTCTAAGTAATGAAAAAAAGGGGCTGAAAAATTAACATCCAAGTCTGTTTGGCCTTCAACTTCACCTGCCCAAATTTAAAGAAGAATAAAATTATTAACATCACCTGTTCAATAATGCAGAAAAAAATTAATGACAGAGAACTGAAAATAGAGAATTGAAGAAAAAGGATTCTAGAAGCTCATGTTCAGCTCTCAAACTTTAGGGTGCATCACTTGGAGAGCTTGTAAAACACTGATTAACTGGGACACAATCCCAAGGTTCTGAATCAGTACATTGAGGATGGAGGCAAGCATGCTCATTTTCAAAAAGTTCTCAGAGAGCCTTGGTGTTGCTAGCCACGGTATTCTATAGTCATGCATGAGGTTAAAGAAGTGGGATGCTGGTGAGAAACGAAGAGGGATGTCACATCAAGAAAATAACAATTGTCTCATAGATAAACATATTTAGATAAAGCATTAAGTATAATACACTGTCAGAATGACTCAAAAATTGTATTGTCACTTAAATTGACTGGTAAAATATGAATATCTTTACAGTTTTAAGCAAGTAATTAAGATAAACATATGTCTTGATTTGTCGGGGAAAGTCTTGATTTTTCTTTCAGTTGCCTAGAATACTTGGTAGCATTCTTTTTCTCTCTCTCTTAAGTGAACCAATTGGAACAATGAATTATATGGCTCCATTTACTTGTAAGAATGAAATACAAAAGATATGCAAGCTAAAAAGAAGGGTTTGCTCACTTCTTCGTTGTCTGGGCAATGAAGATCTTTATCTCTTTATATATTTTCAAAAGATCTTTGAAAAATACCCAATACCAGATGATGTCTGTATAGAGTGACAGTACTCTATAAACCAAGAAGAGAAGGAAAAGCATGACAGACTTGCAGCAAAGATCATTAATGGTGAGGAGCTTCTTAGCCGGAGAAAAGGTATGATTTTCTCAGGAAAGGCCTACTAAGGACACACTTGTAGGGAGGAAATAAATATTATGGTGAGAGATTCCGACTCAGTGGAGCCTAGGATGAAATTTCTTTCTGTAAGTATCTCAAGTTACTCAGATATATGCCATTTATTGACTGTAGTCTGAAGAACACTTCAGTAAGCACAGGCTGGGTCTGATGTGTTAATTTCCCTAGGAGCAATGACATTTTAAAATGTTAACCCAAAAGAATATTTTGTAATAAAAGACATATGAGGATGGGAAATTTATTTCATAGTTAAGAACATGTACTGCTCTTGCAGAGTACCAGAATTCAGTTCCCAGCACGCACATCCAGCAGCTCACAACCACATGTAACTCCAGCTTCAGGGCTTCTGATAGCCTCTTCTGGCCTCTGTGGGTACCGGCACTCATATGCACATACCCACACCCAGACACACACACACACACAAATGCACATAATCTAAAGATAAAATAAATCTTTAAAAAATATAGAAATCATCTGATCACACCGAGATGTCTCACTTCACAGAGAAAGTCATGCAATATAGTTCCAAGATCTCAAATTGTTTCTTGTGGCACTAAAACAGGAGAACTTGCTAGAAGGAAAGCTTAAGACTTAGACCAGTCTAGTAATTTCGGCTCCATCATGAAATCAGAAGTTTCTTGGTATTATCAGCCAGTCACATCATGGGAACTTGTGACTTACTTCCATAAAACTCTTCAGGTTCAAGGACATAAAGTGTCAGAGTGACTGGGGAAGAGTTGTCCGGAGACATAGGAGCTCTTACAATCTGAAGACATCTTGACTCCCATAACGTGACATTTCCTTTATTCAGACAAATTTACCTAATCTAAAACAAAGCTTCTTCTGACTCCATTGCTTTTCTCAGTCATATAACATTTGCATGACTCATGACTCAGTTTTGATATCCTAGAAAAGTCTACATGAATATGCATTTCCCATAACTTATGACATAGCTGTGTTGAGTGTATCCTTGGCATTGTGTCTTCTTCTTGATCACACATTGACATTATAATGCCATTTACTACAAAATTACATTGACAAGATCTTGGGAATACCCTGACAGCATTTAATTTGCTATCAGAGTGAATACTGAAGGCATATGTTGACAAATCACTTGGATGAAGAAAACCCACCAAAAACCACTTTAACAAAATCATCATAGACTTCAAAAAATCATTCTAACTATAAGTATAACAGTTAACACTTTACCCCAGATCAACAACAGGGAAGGAATAGAGTTTTACTAAGAAAGTCTTTTTCCAACAATATAGGAAGAAAATTTGGCTATCTCAGGAAGTAGACAGAACCTGCAGTCTCCTGATTGTATTATTAAGAACAGGACAAGAGCACCTACATGCTTTGCTAGATAACTGTGTCTAAAAGGATGATATACATTAAAATAGGTAGCTTTCAGACACATCTCAGAGCATACATTTTAGTATACAAAGCAGCATATACTACCCTAAAAATAACGATATTTTGTTTTCTCATTTAAGTAGACTAAGAACTTATTTATTCCCAATGTTTTATTTGGGAACATACTTTTCAGGTGTTTAATGTCAGTATTGCTTGTTATACTTAGTCAATTACATCCATACCACTTGCCACTAAGTAGCTTGGGTAGCAGAGAGGAAGAAGAAAAAGTAAAGTAACTGTAATTGTCTTCCATGGGGTACTATACAACAAACATTGCACTAAACAAGCACATTATATGCAAAATCCCATTTACTTATGAAACCAGATCATCCTTCACACTCTTCAGATGAAGAATAACCCTTGGAAAGGAGAGTGGCATTTGTAAAGATACATAGATAACAAACTGTAGAGGTTGGATATGAACGAGCCTGGTTCCACTGCCTATGCTATTTCTTCAAAAGAAGAAAATAAAAAGAAGTGGAATCAGAAATGTATATGTGGTAGGGGCGAGAACAGGCCCACAGTGTGCTGTTCACTCCTCCTCTCAGCTGTATAAATCAGAGTGTGATTTACCAGTTCACTTCTGAGAGGGACTGAGTAAATATCAGAGACAGCAGCAGCTGGGCTTCCCAAGTTGGATCACAGTCAGTAATTCAACAGATCTACTTAATGCTTGATCATGGGCCGCTGTCTTGATTTCTTTACTGTGGCTATGATACAGTAACCTGACAAAAGCAATTTAAAGAAGGAAGAGTTTATATTAGCTCACACTTCAAGGTATACCTGGTTCTATTACATCCAGAAAAGAGCTATGAATGTCTGTGCTCAGCCTTTACTCTCCAATTTGTAAGATGAAGGATCACCACCCAAGAGAAAGTCTCACCAGGTGGGCATTCCTACTTCAAATAAAACAAGTAAAATCATCCCACATGCTCTGCCAGGGGTTTCTTGATCCTCTCAAGTCGATAGCACAAACCATCACAGCAGCCATATTACCCTGAGGATTTAGATGGGATATGTTTTTAGCCACAAACTCTTGCTCCTACTGCTAGCTAAACTATCTGTCAGAATTTCCTATTCTTGTTGAAATCCAGCCCAATGCTCTCCAAGTTAAGTTCTGCACATCACTGACTTCTTTCCTAAAAACATCATTTGCTGAGTGATCAAGAGATACATAACAAGTATCTGATTTGAATCTGTCCAGGACAAAAATTAAGTTTTTATTCAATTATTCCATACTAGGATGCAACTTCCTAAAACATTCAGTCTACTCAAATTGACCTAAGGCAGTTGATATGAGCTTGCAGACTACAAAAGAAACTTGCTATCAGCTTTCCAAACAAATTACTGCAAACATTTACTTAGAAAGAATCACTCATTTGCATCACTTTTCACTTACAAACTTAAGGACTGCAATAAATAAGTCATTTTCTTGCACTTTTAACTAAATGATTTTGAGTAGTTTTGTTCAAGTAAGCACTACCCAAGAGGGTTGGGTAATTTTCAATTTAAGAAAATGTGGTACCAATTTGTTGCTTTTAATTTGGAGGGTGAAATGTCATTGCTTAAATAATTAACTGGAAGGCAGCTGCCACTCCAATAACTAAATTTAGCTCTTGAAAACATGCCTTGTAATTTATGTCTACATCTGATAGTTTACAATGTGGAATATATACAGTTCTCTTTCATATATATGCATATACATGTACATGCATATACATAAATGTATTTATGAAAATATTCAAAAGTCAATATGCACATCATACATTTTTCTGTGTTCTGTATAACATATTATACCTGTCTATATTAGTCTAACATATTATACCTGTCTTAACAAAGAAATCAAAAAATGATAATGTATAAAAATATGTGGTTAAAAAGCATAGAAACAACTAAAGAATCACAAGTCCTTGTTCCAAATTTCCTCTTTCCTTAATAATACAGCTCATAAGCCCATACCTTCTTTCACATTTCTCTTACTTTTCTTTAATTCTTTGGGCAGTAGACTTTCCTTTCTCAATGATTTCATTATAATTATTTTCTATTGGATTATCAATTTCAAAAATTGAATAGTGGCTTTCTAATATAATAAATAAAGGTGATTTCTCTTACTCCTTCATCTACTTCTGCTAATATGATTTTATCACTTATCTGATTGGTCAACTGTGAAAATTTAAATAATATATCATTAATATTTTATTTCACAAGCTGTAGCTGACACTTCTTGACTTCTCCTTTATTAAGATGGCTTGTCACCTTCAAGAGTCAGCTAGAAATTAAGCCCAAATGTTATTTCCCTAGAAAAGAGTGTCAGAATAACATTTCCTACTAGCTAGACCCCGTATATGACAGCTGTGTTCCACAAAAAGGAAAGTTTTAGCATTACATTTTTAAAACTATTTACTTCTGTGGCTTTACCATACAAGCATTTGTTTTCTCTAAGCTCTCAATTTTTACGTATTCTACTGAATCTCCTTTTATCCCTGGAGTGTCTCTCTCTCTCTCTCTCTCTCTCTCTCTAAATTTCTGATTTCTTGCTTTAGTCTATTTTCCTAACATTTATGTTAACTCATATTTCCTCAATGCTTTTCAAATTTTTAACATTTTAAACAGCTCTTTTGAGGTATGTAACTACATATACAGTTGACCTTTATTTTGGAATAATGTAGATCTAAAGAAGAATTGCAATGCAGTGTAGGGTTTTTTATATCCTTTATGTAGAATTCCCTGAGATTAGTATCTTACAATTATTAAAATAAATGAATTAACACTGGTAGAATCCTGTATTTCTGGGCCTCTCTGGAGAAACAGAACTACCATAATAGATAGTCATATGAAATGCGTTATATTTTATTAAACACTTCACTCTACTACAGAGGCCTAAGATCCCACAAGATAGCATCTTCTCTTTGGAGATTCAAAAATCCAGTGATGCAATTCAGTTCCAAAAATGGGAGAACCAAGTAAGAGGTGGTACACCTCTCAGCAAAAGGCTTCAAACCCTGGAGGCTGCTGTGGTGATTCTCAGCATGTGAAGACCAAAAACAATAACATAAAATAAAGACCACAGGCATCCCAGGGTAAAAGAGGACAACTTAGGAGGAGAGAGATAATTCACCTTTCTTCTGTCATGTTTTGCCAACCTTCAGTGGGTTGGCTGAATATCCCACATTGATGAAGGAGATTCTCTTCACTCGTTTACTGATTCAAATTCTAATCTGTTCTGGAAAATATTCTAGGATACACACAGAAAATAATGTATTACCAGTTACCTGGACATACTTTATCTCAGTGACATTAAAACGTAACATTAACCAACAAAAATATTTTTTTATTAATTAGCAGGTTCCATTTGGTTTTAACATTTTCCAACTCAAATACTTTTGCTTTTCACATTTTTATTACATTTATTTTATTTATTTTGTGGAGGGCACATGCCATGGTGTGCATATGGAGGTCAGATTATGATGAGCTAGAATTAATTCCCTCCTTCTGCCATATGCATCCCAGATATCTAACTCCAGTTTAGGCAGCTAGTGACTTTACCTGTTGAGCCATCTATGGCCCCTGGGCTATTTCCATTTCAGTTCATACATTGTCTTAAACTTTGGTGGCTTTCCCATGACTGATCTGGCTCCTGAGACTCTCTACTTGTCTTCTGTGACTTCAACTCGTTAAAGAGTAGCTGTTTGGCACCTGTAGGGAGCTCTTCATTTGGGGGTTTGTTGATACATCTCCATGACTAAAATGAGGTTATGGATTTGGTGGATGAATAATATTATAATGGATATTCATGTGATGATTTGGGGACACAAATGACATGGGTATATCTTAACAATGATGATAATATAAAATATGTTTTTTTTTTTGGTTTCATGATTCTGCTTAGATCTTAAGTTCACTTTTGTAAGCTAAGTTTGTTTTCAGAATTTCGAATCTATCATTTGTGGTCAAGATAATGTATTTTAATGGATATGTGTTTTGAAAATATTTACTAGACTAGCAAATTATCTTTTTTGTTTTATTAATAGTGTCTGACAGATTTTTAAATTTAGATAAGGTAAATTATTTGAAGTTTTATTTTATAGAGTACTTTTCTTCTCAGTGCCTTGGATATGCTTGTGATGTTTTTTCTAATACTTACTCCACTAGGAGTAAAATCAGAATTTCACCAGTTTACTTCTAAAGGTCTTACATTTTTCTGTTTTACATTGAAGTCAATATCCATTTGGAATTCAATTCTGTGAAAGTTCAAATTCATGTGTTGAAGTCCATGTGTTCACAAATAAATATGCAACTTCTCAGTTAGAGCATTGCTGTCTAGTTTTTGATGTATACAAGAATCCTTTACTCACATAAGATAGGCTTTTTTGTAAAATATACATAGAACACATTTCTCCATCAGCATTTTATTCAAGAAAGAGTTTTGCTCTTCTCAAAGGGAGTAAGAGGTGGTTCATTATGATACAAATATGATTAATGATAAACCAGAAGCACGGATTGAGGTTGCCCTGAGTAACATGATGTCAAAGTGGTGACATGAACTTTTATTAGTTATAGGGGAAAAACGTCGTAAATGAAGGTGTTTGGAAAATACATTGGTGGGGACCACAGGTAGACACATTACAAAAAGGAGCTGAAGTCTCTGTTACAGGTTTCAGATGTTATCCAATGACATGCTTAGTTTTTGAGTTGGTGGAAATTAGTGATTTAACACATTCCAATGGTTTTGTCTGATATTTCAAAGGATGTTCTGTCAGCTGTAGAGGTGCAAAATGGATGGTTATTAAAGGAACTATAAATAACCCAAGATAATTTGAGTTCTAGATGTGCAATACTCCAATTCTCCAGAACCACAAAGCTGTAATCTGGACATCTGCTAAATAACTTTGTAGAATCAACATAGGTATAGCTTTGGGAGAGTTGGAATTTCAGTTTGAGTCTGTAGCCCAGACTGACCTGCATGTCACTGTGTAACTCAGGCTTGCCCAAAATTCACTGTAACCCTCATGCTTCAGTCTTTTGAGTGCTAGTATTACAGATTTTAATGAAGCACCTGAAATTATGTTGAAATAAACTACTTCAAAGATTAAAGATTACTTCGAGTCTTTTTTTTTTTTTTTTTGGTCTTTTTGAAACAGGGTCTCACTGTAGCCCCAGCTGTCCTGGAACTCACTGTGTAGACCATACTGGCCTTGAACTCACAGAGATCCACCTGCCTCTGCCTCCTGGGTGCTGGGATTAAAGGTATGTGCAACCATGCCCAGCCCACTTCAAGTCCTTTTATCCACATGCAGTAATGCTTCCTCTGGGTTTTTAAAAATCAACCCAGGTAAATGAGATAGACTTGATTGAAATAAAATGTTGCCCAGAACTTTTAAATCATGTACTTCTTCTAAGGGACTACATACTGATGAACTTTCTGAAACATTACTGATGAGCATGGTAAGTATGATGATAAAAGCCTGACTTAAGCTATTTGTAACATGCTCCTCTTTACAAAGGCTGCCTTACTGTGTTTTACATACACACACACACACACACACACACACACACACACACACACATTTATATAACAGCTAAAATACATGCCATTTATTGAATCTTCAGTATGAGCAAATACTTTAACAGAGAAACTTCACATTTTCCCATGAAGGAATTCATGGTGGGAGTATGCTACCCCAAAATATGGCTCTTTAATGTAAGGATTATTTTCAACTGAAAGTAGTTGAAAAGCAACAGGCATAAAAAGCCCTCTGCCTGCACTCATCCCCACACCAGGAACAGCAACAGAATTCTTAATCACTGGAAACAACCCTAGATTCACCAAAACAGAGAATGCACCAGAGGAAGTTACAGCAATCTTTGCTAAACAAAACAAAACAACAACATATCTTCCATTAAGTTGCCATTTTTTAACCTTCCCAAAGTTTTCTATCTCTGAAAATCGGTTGTAGTTTTTCTTGTTCTTGTAGATTCTCTGCAAATTTATTTTTCTTTCGTTATCAAATCCCTTATAAGTTCTAAATTCCAACCACATAAGTTGTTCTTCCTCACTAACCTACGCATGTATATGATGCTCATGTTAATAAACTTTTGTTTCTCTTCTTAATCTGTCTCTGAATGTTTAATTTGCAGAGCACTCTCTACTCATTGAACCAAGATAAGTGAGAGAAAATTGATTTATTTTTATTCATCCTAAGATCCACACATCCCTTTGAAGTCTCACTGAGTCTTGAGCAGAAGAAAGAGCTCACATGCAAACACTGAGCCTGAGGGGAAAAAAACTAGAAGAAAAAAAGATGATAAACATTCTACATTTTATTTTCAAATAAACATTTCTTCTAAATAACTTCAAAGTACTACATCATGGATGTATTAGATAAGGCAAGAGATAACAAGGGTAAACCCTTTATAATTAATTATTCCTCAACATTTGGAAAATGAGATGCAAAACTTACACAGCACATGGCGATGCATTACATTATTACATGGTAGATTTTTTTTTTTTCAGAAGAGATTAAGAAATACAAAGCATTAAGCAATTAAGAAAGAAAACTGCAAGAGTGGACACCAGATATTAATAATCAACAAAGATATATCAGTCTTCTAGAAGTTTTAGTTAATAGAATTTTATAGTAAATCTGCTTCCATCTAGTAAAGAATCTTGGTTTTAAATTTAAAACCCTATGTTTATACTGACAGATCTGATAAGTCCTGCCACAATGGAAAAAAGAAGCTGTTTGCTACTAAAAACCTCTATCGTCTTGACTAGAAAAACAGAAATTAAATAAAAGTTGCTTAAGTTGGAGTTTAATTTATATTCTCTAACAATATTAAGAATATTACCTTTATAAAAGTAAAATTTCATACTCTTGGGCCAGGCATAGTGGCATATACCTTTAGTCTCAGCACTTTGGAGGTAAAAGCAGGCAGATCTCTGTGAGTTCAAGGCCAGCCTGGTCTTCATAGTGAGTTCCAAGCCAGCTGATGCTGCAGGGAGACCCTGTCTCAAAAAAACCCCCACCCTCCCCCCAAATTCATACTCTTTTAGATCCCCAAAAATAAGTTAAGAAAAATATCATTGCCACTGAGAGGTAAAATTAAAAAGACATCACAAAAGAATTTGCCCATTAGTTCAAATTTCAAAAATGTTATCAAGCCTACACACAAACAAACATTGTTATTTAATTATAAACTCACAAACAGGTATTAAATGGCTCAGAATAATTTTTAAGTCATAATCTTTCTGTGTATTCCAGGATTGACCTCAAACTCACTATCTGTGCCTCTGCCTCCTTAATGCTAGGATTACAGGTATCTGCCACCTGTCACCAGCTTCATGTCTCCCTTTCAAAATGATTTTAAGTACCTTCTATATACAAAAGAATATAAGGCTGTCCTCCTGTCCATTCAGACTATGAAGAATAGAGAACTACTCTTTACAGTCTGAATGGAA
This sequence comes from Nannospalax galili, assembly GCF_000622305.1. NCBI lineage: Eukaryota > Metazoa > Chordata > Mammalia > Rodentia > Spalacidae > Nannospalax > Nannospalax galili. The sequence continues at coordinate 956,200 of NW_008329362.1, forward strand.
GGAGCTAGAAAAGTACATATATGCATCTGTTACAGTAGCAAGAATGACCACTTAGCAGCTTGGCTAGAGACCTAACATTCCAGTTTTTCCAAATCAATGACTTGTCTAATTAAGGACCATCCCCAAGAAGGTAAATTCATCTTACATCATTCTAAAAAGATAGGCAGAATAAGTAGTGCATTAATGAGATGGTGAACTTTCCCTGCCTGGAATCCCTTTCTTGTAGTTTTTCACTTGCTGGTAGCAGACATGAAGCTGTTAAGTCTGTCTGCTTTTCTGAATAATTCTTCAGAAAGGCATAACCTCTCCTTTGCTTCTTTCTATCTCTTTTCAAAGCATGCTTTTCCTTATACCTTGGGCTTCCCTAATATTTTTGTTTTCTTGCTCTTTCTTTAAAACTTCCAGAAACTGAAGAGATGACTCAGAGGTTAAGAAAACCGGCTGCTCATGCAGTGGACCCAGGTTCTGTTCCCAGCACTCACATGGAGGCTTACAACTGTCTGTAAATCCAGTTCCAGAGGCTTGACACCTTCTTCTGGACCCTGCAGACACTGCACGACTCAGGTGCTCTTAAATATATGCAGGCAATACAGTCATATACATAAAATTAAAAAATAAATAAAATGTTAAATAAAAAATGTTCCTCCCCACCAGTGGCTGCTAATTTACAAAGGTATGACCTCCATGCTGGCTTTAAAATGGATTGGAATTTTTTCTCTCCTCTATTCTCCTCCTCAGGGTAGCTGTTAAGATTTGCAGTTTACCTGCCATGGCTGTTTTCCTTTTGAAGTTTACTAAAATTATCCTAAAGCTTCCTAAATTTCCTTTATTAATGAAATCAAGAACCATTAAGAGGGGACCCCATTTTGATCTGTATCATCTACTTGTCCTCCAGCCTGTGAAGACATAGGTATCCAGTTACAAAGTCTGAGGATGATAGTTGAATATTAGCTTAGACTTTAAACTAGAATGTGATAAGCAACTAATATTTGGCAAATGGACCTGGGTCAATGAATATCCCTAAAGAATCAGGGTTTAGCGGTCTTATGGAAATATGGCTTGGACAAATAATATCAGAGAAATATTTCAAAAGATGCTGTAAAATGAGGGCAAACATTAAAACATGATCAATGAAACATGAATTACATATGTTTAAGTTAGTATCTAGAGTGATTCACAAGTATTAACTGACTGAGAAATCTATGAGACAAGTAATATTGCTGTTGTGACTATTCCTTTTTACTATGAGGATTGGGAGGATCAGGGAGGGTAGGTTGCAAAGACAGTCAAGGCCAGATTAAGAACAAACCCAGTCTTAGTATAAGATAATTATGCTGTTGTCTTGACGACCAGAAGAATACTCTGAGTCCTATGAAAGCCTAGAGTATGAATACTAAGCCCCACTGAGGTCTAGGGAATGTGTTCTGAGATGACATTCCAGGAACCGGAAACAGGTATGGAAAGGATGGCAATAAGAAACAATGCCAAAGGTGTCTCCTTACTAGCATGAATCATGATGCTTCTGGTGATCTCAGGTAGCTTGGGAGCCCATATTGGTCAAAAGGGATTCAGGGCTTGGCCTTTTTCTGAACTACAAAATGTAAGGGAGTAATTAACACATTTGCATTAATGGAGATCTGCTTGTCAGCTAGGTGTTAGCAAATGGGAAGTAGGTCAGTCTGAAAGAATAAGATCAGAGCTAAATAGAGTCGGCAAAAGAAGATGGTATTATTAACTTTCCTGTTTATGGCCTCAAATACAATAAGTGATAAGGATATGTTAAGCTCTTAGATTTCTCTCTCATGTAATCCATCCATTAATAAAAACCTCATTGATGTAAATATGAAATTAATATGATGTATTTATTTCCTCTGTCTCTCAGCCAACAGCTTAAGTTTAGCAAAGGATTTGAGTTATTCTTTCAAATAACTAAAATAGAATCATTTATCCTTTATTTCACAATCAAGAATAAAAGGAGAAAAATAAAGATATTTAATGGCTTATTATGCCAAGCTAAACCCTGCCTTCCATGCAAGAAACTACTCATAAGCTCATATGCACAGGAATGATGAGTGAATTACAAAATTGAAGAGTTAAAACTTAAAGTGCAGAAGGCTAGAGAGATGATTTGGTGGTAAAGAGCACTTGTTGCTCTTGCAGAAGACCTCTTGATCAAGGAGGCCAAGGAGACCCCACCAGATGGACTTGAGCCAGTATCCAGTCTATAAAGAGGAGGGTCAACACGGAGGAATCATTTCCTCCATGCTTCCAAGAGAAGCCAACAATGGTCG
>NW_008329362.1:959289-969244 GCF_000622305.1 Nannospalax galili
AATTTCGAAAGAGATGTACCCTAGCTCAGAAAAAATGTTATTGAATAGGTTAATGCTGTTGTAATGAAATTCTTCTTCTAATATAAAAAATAAAAAAAACATAAAGCTTGTGAAGAAAAGCTGTCATTTATAGATATATTTGCTTCATTTATGACAGTGAAGCTTCCCATTAACAATGAAAGAATCAATACTCCATAATGAATTTTTTCTGGGACTTGAGAGATGGCTCAGTGGTTAAGAGCAATGGCTGCTTTTGCAGAGGACCTGGGTTCAAATCTCAGCACCCATGTGGTCATTAACAATCATCTTCAACTCCGGTTCCAGGGGAATTCAATACCCTTTTCTGACCTCTTTGAGTATTGCATGACACAGGTACACTTACATACTTACAGGAAATACATTCATACACATAAAATAAAAATATTTTTAATTAAATAATTAATTTGTCCAATACTATTGTTTGTGAATATCAATCTTGGGTTGGAAAGATGCTTATTAGCTAACAGAGCTTGCTGTATAAGGATTAGGAACTGAGTCTGAATCCTCAGCACCCACGCAAAAAGCCCATTTTGTTCATATGCTCAGGTCTTTGGGAATCAGAAACAGAAGCATCACTGGGCTTGCTCATTTCCAGGCTGATTCCACATTCAGTGAGGGGAAGTGTCTCAAAAGAATAAGAAAAAGAGTGATAGAGCAAGACACCTGACAGCCTACTCTTACCTCCATGTATGCACATGGGCACACGTACATGCATATATCACACACACACAAATATCAGTATTGCCTAAAGGATAGCTTTAAAAAAATATTTGATTTATATGTAGCAATTGTACATATTATGAAGAATAATGGGAATCCTAATTCTTCATTTTTAGTAATAAAATTAACAGCAGTTTATGAAGAAATAAAGTTAGCCCCGAGGTTGGTAGTGGGCTATTGAGTTGAAAAAAGACACCCAAAAGCCTAATTTTTTTAATGTTAAAGAATATACATTAACTGAAAAATAACTCATCTATTGTCATCTTTGCTGAATTATCTATAAAACATAGTAAACCAAACTAATTTAGCAACAACAAAGCACTCATTAGAAAGGGTGAAAAATATACAGAAAATCTATTCAAAATTTAGATACTATTTTTCTGCATCTCTTATGACTAGTTTTCTTTTACTATCTATATAAGAAAACCTCATACATGATAGGAAGGGAAAAGTCAAGCTATTCTGCCACTCCTGAATTCCAAAAGCCATTCAAATTGCTTTCTGTTATCCCATAAGTGCTCATGTATTTTAACCGGGAGCAGGCGAGTTCATGCCACAGAAAGCAGAAGATATTACGCAGCCTTGTGGGACTGGTGGAACTTAAGATCACAATGACTACAGGCATTTTCTTTTTTTTTAATTTAACACTTATTATCAGAAGAAATCACCTTGTCTTTCTTGTTTTTCTTTATCAATATATGCTCAGAATTTTTACGATACTAAAAGATTTAGCTGTTTTAACCTTTTAAAAATTTCTTCCATAGTATCATATTATACTTCATTTCATGGAAGGCATTTCATTTGACAATTCCTCATTGATGAACGTTTACATTTCTTTCAACTTTTCTTACAGTGAAAAACTTATCTATATGTATTTGACCAACTGTTTTAAGTTTTAAGGTAATATTCTTTTTTTTTTAATTTATTGAGAATTTTATACATGCAGACATTTTCACTTGATGATAAAAAACACTTCGTATATGTTTTCTCGTGGTATTAAACTCTTACTCTCTTAATTGTACTGCTCCTTTTGATTTTGGCAAGATTAATCTCAAATTAAAGATAATCATTAATCTCAAAATAGTACTTCAGCATAAGCTGATTTATCATGTGCATATTTCTATTTCAAATGTTGCTTTCAAGAAATAATAATCATCAGCTACATAGATCTACATGATAGAACGAGAAGAAACCTGCAAGGGTCCTCTGACTTTCACACACACACACACACACACACACACACACACACACACACATTCAAACACACACGCACCCATGTGCGCATATAAAAACATAGATAAAATACAATTTAATTTTTTCAAAGTCTTGAAAAAAAATCAAAATCAGGTGGAGAATAACAAGCTGATTAGCCAGACTGACAGTTTAATATATTGATTGCCCCGGGTTGAGTAGCAAATCCCTTCAGATAACACGTTCAGTTTCATCCATAACCTCGGTATGTGAATTTATTCGGGCATAAGTCTTTGCAGGTAAAATTACTTAAGACGAAGTCATACTGGACTTGACTGGGGCCAAATTCAAGACTGATGCTCATATAAAATGAGGGAAGAAACTGGCTTTCACAGAGAAGTACACATGGGAAGTAGAAGGCCCTGCAAAGGTGGATGTAGAGACTGGAGTGAAAGTCTTGGAAGGCTAACAATGTCAGGGATCACTGGTGCCCAGCAGAAGCTACAAGACAGAGGCACATTTTACTCTCTCAAGGCTATCATAAGGAACCAATCTGATAACATCTTGATTTCAGACTTCAGCTTCTTAAACATAAGGAGAAACAGTTCTGTTCTTTTTTAGTAAATATTTACTGAATTTTTGTGTGTTTCATTTCTGTTCTTTAAACCTCTCAGTGTACAGAATTTGGTTACAGGATTCCCAAGAAATTAACACACTGACTACAAATCATTTCTCTCTGGTACTTAATTACGGGTATTTAATAATGACACATTTTAAGTCTTGGTAATTGAATTTGAAATGAACTAATCTTCCATTTTTGCATAGATTTTGTAATTCTGTGTTTTCTTCCATTTGGATTACTGTACTATCAATTATTCATATTAGTAAGGCTCTATTAATAGATTCAGCTTTCCAACAACTCTTTTTTTGGTAGATGGTTTCTGTTATTTCAGCCCTTGCCTCCTGGCTTTCAGATGAATTCACAGGCAATAAAAATCTAGAAATCATAACGACTAGAACAGTGAGAAGTTCTAACAAGAAGTTTTAACTCCATTGAAAGTATGAAAAAGTTCAGTGCATTTTTATGTTTGTATTTCAGATTTACTTAAGTTACTCAAAAAAAACCTTAAAAGATTAGACCCTCTTTCCCAAATTCTAATATTTATTTAATAGAATTATTTGATATCTATAAATGATACCTATCAGATAGCAATATCTCTATATAACTTCTTTACTCTTTTCTTTTTAACTTATTACATTCTGTAACAATACACAACAACAAAACACTACATGTATACATATTACAAAACACAATAACCTATAAGATTTTTCTCCACATTTTTATAGGGAGACAGGATGAATTTACTGCAGGATTACAAATCATATATAATTGTCATAAAGTCCTTAAGTCTATCTTGCATTAAAATCATAAATCATGGTGAAGATGTAGTCAATATAGAAAGGCTTACAAATTGCTGATTTAAAGCACTTGGCTAAAAGTACAGTTTTAATTTATTCTGTACTTATTTGCAAAGTATCCTCTCTATAGTTCCTTTAAGAGATAGAAATTAACTTCCTCACAGAGGACCATTTACTAATTCGCTAAATTTATTCATTTATTTTAATGATATGAATTGGCTCTTATTTTGTCTTTCTGACACCATTTCAAAGATCTAGTAATTAAGTAGAACAAAAGAGAAGAAAATGAAACATAAACAGAAAGGTTAGATTGAAAAATCAGATTAAAGTTAGACAATGAAGTTCTAAACTATAATTAAAACTAATTATATATTCGCTTTCCTAATATATATTATATATATACATACATATTAACTCATTCTTCTAAAGATAATATTGCTTACAAATAAAATTTTAATGAGTTCATCCATGAAGATATATTCATAAAGAATACAATGATAATTATTATTGTTGCTGTTCTGTTGTTTTGATTTTGAGACAAGGTATCACTAGGTAGCGTAGGTTGGCCTAGAACCCATCTTCCTGTCTCAGACTCCCAAGCACTAGGACTACAGATCTGTACCACCACAACCCACTTAAGAAGTCTTTAAATGAAAATCAAGTACTAGGACTTTAAGTCTTCAACTCTCTAGCCCTTGGACTCCAGATTCATCAGAACCAAAAAGAACATTTCTCAATTTAGAAAACTGACAGACAAACAAATTGATCATTACCTAAAAAAGCTATTAGGAAGACAATAAAAATAAATTATGTAAAATTAATACAGTTAATAGAAGCAAGGTCATTTTGTGAATTATCTTTTGGCTCATTGATGTAAAGTACATTTACATGTAAACTTGGCTCTTCTAAAGAGACAGTAGCCAAAATTTCAATAGAAGTCGATTAGAGCCAAGTTATGCTTCATGTATATAAATAATTTTCTTCTCATCTACTTCCCACTACAATGTATTTTCATGTAATCCTCACTGAGGAATTTTTTTTACATCTTTCGTTTTCTTTTCTGGCTGCAAAATAAAAACAATTTTATTCTTCTGAGTACAAATTTAAAGGGAAAGTTATCTGAATAATCTGTCCATGTGACTAATCCTCTCCTGAGCCCCTGGAAGGTTATGGTATTAATATACTATTCCATTTTCTTTGTAGATTGTAGATTCCACCCACTACATATGTAGATCTTTTTTAACATCACTAGTTTAGCCTTGTCATTCCTGAGTTTCTCATTTATCCATCTTCTAACAATTTACCTACTGATGATCTACTTAAATGTTCTACTGACTCATCATTACAAAAATATATTGCAGTTATTGAAACATTCTATTTTTACCACTTGCTAGATACAATACAGAAACCTTAATAGGAATTCTAAGAGGGATTGTTTCCCAAAACAGGTCCTTATATGCTTAAGTAAGCTATGTCAGTGATAGCAAATATCTGGGATCTCCAGTAAATTTAATAAAAATCAGCTGTGTTTTCTTCCCTCAACATTTTCAGGAGTCACCTTTTAAAAGCAAATTATAAAGTCATATTAACTATTCACAATCATTTAAAAAGAAGGTACAGAACATAATTTGGGGACATGAGGACATGGTAACATGAGGACATGAGATTGATCTTGGGAACCAATGCAAAAAGCTGTTGAACCAGCATGTGCCTATAATCCCAGCAATAGGGAAATGTAGGCAAGAGGATCCCTTGAACTTGCTGGCCAGTCTATGTTTTCTAGATGCAGTGAGAGACTTTCTCAAAAAAAAAAGTGTAGAGCAACTCAAGAAACACTCGAGCCTAGCCTCCACATGCACTTGCACTTGCATACATAAACACACATAAACATGTGTACATAAATGCATGCATGCACACACACACACACACACACACACACAAATTAGTGTATCTCTCACTACTCACCAAAGAAGCTTCTTGCAGCAGATGGTGATTAAGGCAGGGACCTACAACTAGTCAAAATGCAAGAAACTCTGAAGCACTCAGCCCTGAATAGGACACCTATATCAGATCCTCTTCTCCCAAGGCACAGAGATTATTGTAGAATAGGGCACACAAAGAGTGTAAGAGGCAGAAAGGGTATAAGTGGCAGATGAATACAGAAACTATGTTGTCTGGACACAGTAGGGAAGTTGCACATATGAACCCCACAATGCTTGTAACAGCATGCACAAGATTTGTGCAAGCCCATGCCAGACAAGCTCCTAACATGAATCTGGAAGGTAAGCCCCACTTCTAGCTGAGGAATTATTGACAATTGATAAGTTCTAGGAAAAGGGGAGTTGGTTTTCCTTAAGGGTATGATGACTGCTTGCATTTCATCTAACTCACTAGGCTCCATCAACCTAACTTATATACGTATATGTATATCTGCACTGAAACTGAGCCAACTAGTACCTTGGCCCATAAGACTAACTGGTCTTGCTCCATTGAGAAGTCAAGCCAAGCTACTATAGTCAGATCCATACATGTTCAGTTCTATTTTTTCTGAAATTTATGAAACACATACAGAGGAACATCACACTTCACCTGAAGCTACCTCAGATTTTGACAAACTAGATCTGATCCAATGTTTGGCCAAACTTCTGATACTCTCTCTTTCTCTGTCTCTCTGTCTCTTTCTCTTGCTCCCTCTCTCCCAGAGGGAGAGTATCAAGCAGGAACAACAAAATAGAGTGAGTGTTAGAAGTTCACAACCACCCGTACTGACTGGTGTGCTATGTGTCTCTCTGGAGCTTTCCAGTCCTGTACAACAACTCAGTCTTCAGCCTTTGGCTAGTCAACATTTTAATCTCTAATGTGAATAATGATATTAAAAATTTTCACTTTTGTTAACACAGCAAACACATTCTAAATGTATTGCATAGTCAAACCAAAATTTCATTAAATTTCAGGATGCTAAAATAATATACTATATATTATATTTTTAAGATAATTAATTGTTTTTGAAACAGAGTCTCTCTCAACCTGAGGCTTGTTATTTTAGCTAGGCTGGCTGGACAGCAAGCACCCAAGATCCAACTGTCTCTGTCTTCACAGTCCAGGGAATACAGGCACACATAACCATGCCTGGCTTTTACATGTGCATTGGAAATTTGAACTCAGGTCTTCTTGCCCTCTCCAGCCCCTTCCATATATATATATATATATAGCACAGGCTAGCCTCAAACTCTCAGTCTTACTTCTGTCTCCCAAGTGCTGGGGTTTTGTGTGTGCCTCAATGCTCAGTGAGGTCACTGTCTTTACATATACAAAGAATCTTTTATGTGGAAGAGAAGTTAGATTCATACTGAAGGACACCAATGGAAAGCAAAAATGATTGATGAAAAGGTATCACATCAATATAATATAAACGTTTTCTAGAAATAATATTTATTTGAAGAAGTCATGTATGCCTTAAGAACTGAGGAATCTCTGCCTTTAGAAATGAACTTCCTGCCTTTGGGCCAGTCCTTGGAAATGCACCTTTTACTTTTGGAAATACACTTCCTGGCTTTGGAAACGCACTGCCTCTTTTTGGGAATATACCTCCTGTGTTTGGAAATGCACTGCCTGGCTTTGGAAATGCACTTCCTGCCTTTAGAAATGCACCTCCGGTATTAGGAAATTCACTGTCTGTGTTTGGAAATGCATTTTCTGCCTTTGGAAATGAATAAAGTAAATGGACAGCCACTAGTCAAAAATGTAGATTAGGAAACAAAATCATAGTAAATCATCAAATTAGAAAATCTTAAAGATACTTTCAACTTTTATTCTTAAAATAATTACTAAATAAGCTATTAGAGATGACAAATGTTCATACAACATAAAAATTCAAAAGAAGTACACTAGAACACACTTACCACAAAACAAACACCACATTTAACAGTAAGTCATACATATTTAAAGAATGTGGACCTAATAAAATTTCAGGAACTAGAGGAGCAGAAAAATATAAATGCATTTGTTTTCTCAGTGCTTAGCCTCTACATGCCTTCCTCAATTTGATTAAAGAACCCTTTGGAGTGGGTTTTTTAAAACATGAAAGAGTACACTGGTGAGGTCTTCTGAGCATAGAGTTGAGAAACATTATCCCAGTCCTCACCATAGATATTTAACTCTTGTTTAAGTAAGATCACTAAACAGCTTGACTTACATTGTATCTATTTTCAACTCTAAAATATCTCCCACAGCTAATGTAAATAATTACTTTATCTGGCAGCAATATTGATCAAAACAAGGAGCTTCTAATTTGTGTTATGAGGACCTAACATATTATTGTTAATAATAAAAGAAGTATGATGATCTAGGAATGTATGGAAAGCAAACATCTTTTTTGCTACTTATAAATAAAACCCATAAGACACAGAGTAAATGACCAATAAAAGTTGCATAGTCAAGAAGCAGAACTGAGTCTAGAATTGTGCAGTCTAGTGTGTTGCATTTCACTCCAAAATACTGCTTTTCTGCATGTTACCTACTGCAGCATACTTTATCACAAATATGATTATCAATATGGTAGCACAGAATTAGAATATAGAAATATTGTACTGTTACTTATTTCTCCTCCCTTTTATATTTGGAAAATATGTAAGCAAAATTTGAGGCTTATTTATGATAATAAAATTATGTGGATGAGTGTTTTGCTCTCCATATATGTAAGTGTACTCATGTTATGCAATGCCCATAGAGGCAAGAAGAGAGCACTGGATCCCCTGCAACTAGCGTTACGAATGGTTGTTACCCACTGTATGAGTGCTGGGAACAGAACTCTGGTAATCTGGAAGAGCCGCCAGTGCTCTTAACCACAGAGCCATCCCTCTAGCCACCATTTATTATCTTTTAAGAGCAAGATTTTTTATGCCATTTTAAAGCCTTTAATTTAATGTGACTGGTAATTTTTCTTTAGTGTCAACAATGATAAAAGCACTTTATGCTAAGACACCTGATATTATAAACAAAATAAGAATTATGTAGTTGAACTAAAAATTATGGAGTATGGATCACAATTTGTTAGCATAAGCCTCAAAGCCATTTAAAAGGTTGAGAATGATATAATTTCCACCAGCTTTTCAGTTCTTTTCCAGCAGGAAATGGGTTGGTGCCTTAGAATTGTAAACCAAATTCTGTAAGAGAGGATTCAAGTGAGATCATGTCAGACACAGACACAGACCAATATTAATAAACAAGAAAAGGGTCTTGAACTGCAGATCTCGAGGAATTTGACATGATACAATACACCAACCAGTGGTTTTAGGAAATCCTGTTTTTTCATAAGCTTTCACATATAGGTGCACATTTAGCTTTAAAAGTTCCTGAGCTTTCTGAAATCTCTGTACCCATTCTCTGTGCAGATTTTTTAGTGAAGGAATGCAGAAAACTGTAGTACTAAACATGTCCCAAGATTGGGCCATCCTAGTCATGTACATTATTGTGAAACCATCACACTCTGCCAATCTTACTTTTTCTTTTTTGGTGTTTGAACTAATGAGTTTATGGGGATTACTTACCCCATAGTATGGGTGACAGGTTACTTACAGGAGCAAGAAAAACAAAAACGCAGCTGCAATACCCAAAGCTAACCCTAACATTAGTGAGGACAGAAGAAATCTGTCAAGTTGCCTCTAAAGTGGAATTTTCAACTTGAAGGAAATCACTACATAGCACATGATCACTTACATTTGGCTGAGAATAGACTGTTTTATTTCCTTTAAAAAAAAAAAAAAAACTCTCAAGATAATGGCATGGACCAGATCTACAACAGAATCATGGAAGAAAATTTCCCCAAATTAAAGACATGTCCATACAAATACAAGAAGTATATAGAACACCAGACAGGACCAGAAAAGAAAATCTCCACAGCACATCATAGTAAAAACACTACATGTACAAAATAAAGAGAAAATTCTGAAAGCTGCAAAAGAGAAACAACAAGTCACATATAAGGGAAAACCCATTAGGATCACAGCTGACTTTTTCAGTGAAAACTATGAAAACCAGAAGAGCAAGGACCAAAGTATTCCCCATTTTAAATGACCAAAGATGCCAACCCAGATTACTATACCAATCCAAAATGTCTATTATACTTGAAGAGGAAGGAAAAATCTTCCATGACATAAATAGGCTGATGGAATTCATGCCCATAAAACCAGCCTTCAGAGAGTTCTGGAAGCAATACAAAGAGCTGAAGAAAGGAATGACTATACCCAAGGGATTGTGCAAAGAAATCCAATGAAGGTATAACTGTGGAAAGGTACAACTATATCAAGAATGTAAACAGAAATAAAAATGACAGGATTCAATACTCATCTAATAACTTTAAACATTAATGGACTGAACTCCCCAGTCAAAAGACACAGACTATATGAATGGATTAAGAATCAAAACCCAGTTTTTTCTTGTCTGCAAGAAACTCACCTCAATTTCAAGGACAGACACTATCTCAAACTGAAAGGATGAAAAAAAATATAGCAAGCAAATGGCACTAAGACAAAAACAGGCGTAGCAATTCTAATATCTGATAAAATAGACTTTAAACTAAAACTAA
>NW_008329362.1:969427-970874 GCF_000622305.1 Nannospalax galili
GACAGGTCAACAGGGCAGAGAGTTAACAGAGAGACATTTGAATTAAACAATACCATATATCCATATATCAAGTGGACTTAACAGACATCTACCGAGTATTCCACCCAAGCACCAAAGGACATACTTTCTATTCAGCACCCCATGGAACCTTCTCCAAAATTGACCATATACTGTGGCACAAAACAAACTTCAACAAATAAAAAAAGATTCAAATAATTCCATGCATTTTTATCAGACCACAATACAATAGAGCTTACAATCAACACCCGAAGAAGCCCTAATCACCACATGAACACATGGAGATTAAACAACACACTTCTGAATGATGAATGGGTCAAAGAGAAATTAAGAAAGAACTAAAAGTATTCCTGGAATTAAATGAAAAGGACAATACAACATGATAAAACCTCTGGGACACGCTGAAAGCAGTCCTAAGAGGGAAGTTTAGAGCTCTAAGTGCCTAGATCAAAAAATTGGAAAGAACACAAAGAAATGACTTAACATTGCAACTCAACACACTTGAAAAGCACCAGCAAATAAAACCCAAACCAAGCAGACAAGAAGAAATAACAAAAATCAGGGCAGAAATTAATAAAATTGAAAAAAAAGAAAACAATACAAAGAATCAACAATTCCAAGAGCTGGTTCTCTGAAAAGATAAACAAGATTGACAGACTGCTAGCCCAGTTAAAAAAAAGAAAGAAAGAGCACCACCAAATCAACAGAGATGAAGGGGGAAACATCACAACAGACACAAGAAAGATACAGAACATTATAAGGGAATACTTTAAAAACCTATATGCTACTAAATTTGAAAACCTAAAAGAAATGGATGGATATCTAAATGCATAGGAACCACCAAAACTAAACAGAGAAGAGATTAATCGCTTAAACAGATGCATAGCACAAAAAGAAACTGAAACAGTAATACAAAACCTTCCCCCCAAAAAAGTCTAGGGCCAGATGGATTTACAGCAGAATTCTATCAGACATTTAAAGAAGATCTGAATCCAATACTACTCAATTTATTCAAAATGATAGAAATGGAGGGAGAACTTCCAAATTCCTTCTACGAAGCCAGCATCACTCTAATAGAAAAGCTAGGTAAAGATACAACCAAAAAAGAAAACTATAGATCCATATCCTTAATGAACATAGATGCAAAAATTCTCAACAAGGTACTTGCAAACTGCATACAGACACACATCAAAAAGATCATCCATCACGATCAGGTCAGCTTTATCCCGGAGATGCAGGAATGGTTCAATATACATAAGTCAATAAACGTCATAAATCATATAAATGGATGAAAAGACAAGAACCACATAGTCATCTCAATAGATGAAGAGAAGGCCTTTGACAAAATTCAACGTGCATTTATGTTCAAAGTCCCAGAGAGAATTGGACTGGAGGGAACATGCCTCAACATAATTAAAGCCATATATAG
>NW_008329362.1:971822-974490 GCF_000622305.1 Nannospalax galili
ATTAGAATAAAACATTGGGAAAAAAACCTATAAGATGTAGGTGTAGGAAAGGATTTTTCTAAACCGGACATCAATTGCTCAGGAAACAAGGGCAAGAATTAACAAATTGGACCTCTTTAAACTAAAAAGCTTCTGTACATCAAAGGAGACAACCAAGGAAGCAAACAGAAAACCCACAAAATAGGGGAAATTCTTCACCAGTGACATATCTGAAAAAGGTTTAATAACTAGAATTTATAACGAACTCAAAAAACATAGAACCAAGACAAGAAGCAACCCAATTAAAAGATGGACTAAGGAGCTGAACAGAGAGTTCTCAAAAGAAGAAGTAAAGGTGGCTATGAAACATCTTAAGGGATGTTCAACATCACTAATATTTAGGGAAATGCAAATTAAAACCACTTTAAGATTTCACCTTACCCCAGTCAGACTGGCTAAGATCAAGAGAAAAAATGATACCAAATGTTGGAGATGATGTGGGGAAAGGGAACAGTCATCCGCTGCTGGTGGGGCTGCAAACTGGTTCAACCCCTATGGAAAGAAGTGTGGAGAACTCTTAAAAAACTACAAATGAACCTACCATTTGACCCAGTTATACCACTCCTTGGCATTTACCCAAAGAACTCATCCTATTGCAGAGACACATGTACATCCACGTTTGTTGCTGCTCTTTTCACAATAGCTATGAGATGGATTCAACTTACGTGTCCCTCAACTGAGGAGTGGATAATGAAAATGTTGTTCATTTATACAATGGAGTTTACTCAGCAGTAAAGAAAGATGAAATCATGAGATTTGCAGGTAAATGGATGGAACTAGAAACTGTTATACTAAGTGAAGTAACACAGGCTCAGAAAAAAAAATCAATATATGTTCTTCCTCATATGTGGATCCTAGAATCAAACCCTGATAAGTGAGTGTGTATCCAGACATAACTGCAGGAACCAGGATAATGGAAAGGAAACAGAGAGGTAAAGGAAAAGAAAGAACCTGAAAGAGAAGAACAGTAGGAAACAGGCCTTAATAAGGGAGATATGGATAAAAACTGGTTATTTTAAGGGAGTTGGGAAGGAAGGGTATACAAGGAACCTAGGGGATAAAGGGAAAAAAGGAGCTCAAGAGTGGTAGGACCATAGGAGAAGTGTATTAGTAAGGGAGAAAGGTGGGAAATGGGAGCGCCTTACGTGGGAAAACCATGATGGAGGGGTGAGACAATATGAGAGATAAACAATGCCTAGCTAGTTTTGAAAACGGGAGAGAACCATATTACTCCTACAACCTACTGACAATTTATACATAGCAGAACAAGAAATATATGTCCAGGTAAGGTTTTTCTGAGAACAACCGAACTTTGCCCAAGATTTATCTACATGACACACAGTAATTAAAAATACCAGACTGGTAGAACTCACCTTCTTGTGTGTTTCACAGACATACTTTGAGGTCTGTAATAATTTGGTCAGAGGGACATAAAGAACACTTTTTGCTCCTTTCCCTCCTAGGTAGACTAGTTCCAGGGGACTATGAGCATCTCTCAAAATGTCCTATAATGGTGGTGGGTCACCTGTCCTCTTGATCAAGGAGGCTGAGAGACCCCACCAGATGGACTTGAACCACTGTCCAGTCTATGAAAAGGAGGGTCAACATAGAGGAATCATTTCCTCCATGCTTCCAAGCAAAGCCCACCATGGTTGGGCTGGACCTTTGACTTATCTTCACATAGGTGGAACTGGTACAAGAAAGGAGCCAGGGGCTCCTCCCAAGCCCATGTGACCCCTGAGGAACAGAACCTCAAATGACCTTAAGAGTAAAAATAAATCGGTTTTATCTGGACTGACTGTATGGCCTTAAACACCCAAAAGGAAAGTATAACCAAAGATTAAAGGGGCCGATATAATTTCATAAGGGACCATATGTATAGCTAAAGGCTACATAGCAAGCAACAATACCAGACAAGTGATACCTCCTTCTGAGTTGTTGGCCCGGGTGGCCAAAGGGATTCCCAGATAGTAACCCAGCATAGAATGGGAAAATGAACAGCAGACCCCAATCTTATCCAAAGGAATATAGACAACTGATTACTGCTAGATGAAGAACAGCTAACCCTCCTAAAATAAAGACCTCAGACAGGCTGACTAGATTTACCAGAAGGGCAAGTAGTGGGGATGGGCTAGGGGTGCCAACAACACAGCAGACAGTAGCAGGGATATCAGAGTATAAGGGCTGGGGAAAATGAACAGCAGACCCCAATCTTATCCAAAGGAATATAGACAACTGATTACTGCTAGATGAAGAACAGCTAACCCTCCTAAAATAAAGACCTCAGACAGGCTGACTAGATTTACCAGAAGGGCAAGTAGTGGGGATGGGCTAGGGGTGCCAACAACACAGCAGACAGTAGCAGGGATATCAGAGTATAAGGGCTGTAGATCGGGGAGGGAGGCTATGGGAGGTTGCTACCTCGGAAGTGGGTGTATAAATAAATATAAAAGAAAAAATAAATCTTCAAATCATAAAAATTTCCTCCTTAATAATTAGTAGATGTGAAAAACATTACCATTGAAATCTACTTGATGACTTCATATCCATGCTCAGATGCCAAGGAGCTCAGAAAGTAACCAACTGTGACTAGTAATAATCAGATATATAGAGATTAGAAATGCATATG
>NW_008329362.1:974849-984399 GCF_000622305.1 Nannospalax galili
ATAAATGTGTGAATAAAGAATACATTTTAACATAACTCTAATCTCCCTTTCTCTTCCTCCCCCCCCCATTCTCCCTTCTCTACTGCTTTGCTCAGACTGGCCTTGAACCCTCAAATTCTCTTTCCTCATCCTCTCAAATGCTGGGATTACAGGCATCTGCCACCATATCTAGCTGCAATTCTGTGTCTTATTAAATGTTAAGTAAGAACCTTGAGAAAAAGCAACTCATTAAAAGATTGCTGATGCATCCTTATGGAGAAGAAATAAAAAGCAGCATAGCTCACGTGTGTGTGCTTCTACTAATACTTTCTTTCCAATCTTCTTCTTCATATATTTAAATTCTTAGACATCTTGAAGCAATTTCCTAAAGTCTACATAGGATCACAATCACTTTTTAAGAATTACTCTGCTTTTTAAAAGTGTATTCTGTTTAGTAAGCCTACAGAATTTTATTATTTATCTTTTAAGTTTCACTTTAGATTTTTTTGATTTTCATACAATACAGCTTGATGGTATTTAGATCCCCACATCTACACCTCTCCATACTTTCTGCATTCGATTTAATGTGTGTGTGTGTGTGTGTGTGTGTGTGTGTGTGCTCAAATCAGACAAAATCCCAGCATAGACATGGGGAAGTGGGTAAGAAATCCCAACCCAAACTAAGGAATTTTTGACAATTGATGGATGCCAAGAAGGGGAGAGACAGTGTGCTACAGAGATGGGACTCTAGGTGTGCCCAGTGGGTAGATCCACACTGAAGGACATTTGGGGACACAAATCAAACTCTATAGGCTATAATATAAAGCCTCACTTTATAATGTAATCAGCTAGAATGATGCAGCCTCTCACCTTTCCTCCTACTGACAGTTTTCCTTGGTCATCTGAAGGTCTGGGCTTTTATCTTGTATTCCAGTGCAGTCCCCCTTTCTGCTCCCAGGAGTCTCATTTGGTTCTATTTGGCCTTGACTCACACTCTATAATCTGAATTTTTTTTCTCCTATAAAATATTCATTAGAATGAGGAAGAAAAATTTCCCCTATGGTTTATTTTCTCAAAAATAATGGCAGGAAGCTTTCTTCTCTGGAGAATTTAATCTCCTTTCCTTTAAAGAGGAGTAGTTTGCAATAAACCAAGTAACTTATTTCCCACAATTTACTGTGGAATATCGTCTAAAAATCATGAAATCCTAACATTGGTCTCAAAATCAGAATGCGTAACCTTGAATCCAGTCTCTTGTCACTTGCTAAAGTCATTTCAGCCGTCTAGTCTGTGTCTGGGTTTTGTTCACTCTAATGTGTGGAAAGGAAACTTATCTCAGTTATTGTGTTGATAAAATTAGACAAGCTATGTAAAATTAAGATCTCTAAAGTTTCCAGTTAGAGATATAATTTTCCTGATTGAGGCTATTAACTTTCTAATTCCACAGAGTTCCAACCATATTGTAAAGTTCATTTAAACCATTTAATACCCAGAGAAGTAAGAATCAATATAAGATGGACAGTAGTAAAATTGCTATTGAGCATATTAACTATATGCTATTTACAGCACTTTATGTACTGAAAACCTTATTAGAAATTATCTGAGGATTATTATTTCCCCAAAAAAACACTTTTTTAAAAGCTAAGAACATTTATTTTCAAAATTCCATATTTTTATTACCTCAGTTAGAAATAGATTTTAAATTCTTAGCAATCAAAAACTATTCTAGGGTTATATCTGTGAGTTACAGGGAATGGAAAACTAATTAGAATTTTATTTTTCTTAGATCCTATTCTTTTTCCATGCCCCATCATTTCCTTACTTAGGAATCTCATCGTCACTAGCCTTGATGTAAATATAATGGTATGATTCAGACCTAAATTTGATGATGAGTTGGCTATATATTTTTAATATAGATATGGAATGTTCTTGATATCAAGAGATATCTGCTTTATCTTTATTAAAGAAGATATAGTTTCCTGCAATTACACTAAGAAGAAATGGTAAAGATTAGGTGAGTATAATTTATTCACTAAACTAACAAACTACCTGCTGCAACTAGATGACACGTCTTATGAAGACAGTAATGACAAAGTTGTCATTATATGTATAAGTATTTACATTAGCATTTCTATAGGATTATAAAGAAAAATTTATTTTCCATTGAAAAATAAAGATAGAGCAATTCATGTATCCAGGTCTATCAATTTTTGAGAAGCCATGGCTCTTAAGAGTAGTCTGCTTAATGTGGCTGAGAAGGGCCTGAAGGACTTTCATAAGTAAAATTTAAATAATGGACGACACCAAAATCTTTTAATGCACTTATGTATTTATAAAATGAATATACTGGCAGTAGAGCTACTTTTTCATTATTAATACAAACTGTTTTTCTCCTGTGGAATAAGTAATAAAGCTACTGAAGGTTTAGAGGACTCTGAAAAGGCACAGAGAGAGTTGAATGTACAGTTGGGTTTAATGTAAAAAAAATACCATCTGAAGTTTCCAAATACAAACACCTGGAAAAAAGGACCAAGAGACTCAAATTTTAAGGTGATACAGAATAAAGATATCTGAGCTATTTATCCACCATATACTTTGTCATTATCCCAGTCTTTTTCCAGATACTAAGATCTGTCTTGGTGGCCTCAGTATATTTAACATGAAAAGCAAAACAAAATCACTGCCTTAACTTCAGTTTTCATTCAAATTTGAAAATAATTGTTTACTTTTCTCACCCTAAGAATATTTGATACTACTTTTTATGGGCTTTTAGTATAGTAAATGATTCACCTAATAAACAGCTGAGAGAAAGAGCTGTGAATTGTTAATACCTCAATTTGACACATACCGGCAATGCTTGTTCACATTACCCTGACAAGTATTTAACATGTCCTCACCAAGTTCACATGGTGACAAAGACAAACAGAGGTGGATACTGCACATATAGAAAAACTGTAACAGATGAGCAATCCTGAGTTCAAGAATTGCTCAGTTTTCCATGCTAACTCCATGCAGCTGTGGCTATGTAAAATCAACAAGCTATGGCTTCAGTTCTACCCAGAGACTAAACCATCCTGGCTGACAATGTTCAGCAAAAAAACAAGGAATACCCATTTCCTCAAAGAAGTGTAACCGTTATTTTCCTGTTTCACATTTGGTGTGGTATGTTTGGGCAATCCCCAAACAACTTTAAACAAAAGGTTTCAGTAAGCAAATTACTCAATGTATAGAAAAAATGCCTGCATTTTAATCTTTGCCAGAACCATAACAGATTTTCTTTCCTTCTTTCCTATGATAATACCACCTTCACAAATTTAGCTGTCCTCCATCTCCTACAAAGCAGACACATGAAACTTCTGGAACTCCAGTCTGCTGCTGATAGTGACGTCACTCCTGGCAACTCCATAATCTTGGATCCCATCCTATCTAGCTGAAAGTAAAACTCAGATAATTTAGTAGTTTAAAATTTTATCATCTAGCTGACTAGGACTTCTTCTTTCTTCCTTAATTGATTCTTGCCATCATATAGGCTCTGCTGTAAGACTGACATTGGCCAAGTCTGAACATAGAGTTCAACACACTTGGATGCAATTTAGATTGCTAAACATTACAGGACCTATAGGATTAAAATCCTGTTTCAGTCCTAACTCTTTTCTCTTCCTACTAACCTTTTCTCTTCTTACCAAGTCTTGTTTTTAATCAACTTTTGGCATGTATTAAATGTTACAGTTTTTGGAACACACAGCAATGAGGAAAAGGACAAATCCTAATTTTCTCATACTTCCTAAAGGTTTCCTTCATACCTTTAGAGAAAACATCTCTTTCAGGAAAAATTGATGTGGGATTTCTGTTTCCAGCGTTGTGTATTTAGCTCCTCCCAGGAAAGTCTGAATCCAGGTCATTATAAATATTGAAGGGGTGTAGAGAATGCTTGGATGTGCTGCTGGATGAAGAGTCATGGCATCCGTGGACAACTAGTCAACTAGTATATGGAATTGGGAGGTTGCCTCTTCTTCTTCTTCTTTTTTTTTTTTTTTTTTTTTTTGCTTTTACTCTGAAAACAAGCATCAATTGACATCTGGTCAAAAATGTATGCTTTCTGTCCTAAAGAGGAAGAAAATAGAATTTTTTGAACAAGGAATCCTGCTATGAAAATTAGACCCAGTGATAAAAGAAAAGAAAAAGGTTGAAAATGAGCTTTAAAATTTGAATTAAAATGCTGATGGAATTTCTTGTTTAACTTTAGTCATGTATAAACAGGAAAAACTCAGAGCATCCAAGCAAAAGAGAATTTATCTGAGATTTGAGTTTATGTCAAAAAGGAAAAGTTTACATTTTTGAGTCTTTCTATAACTCCTTTTAAAAAGAAATCAGCACATTTCTAACATTTAACATAGTACAGGGTCTCCAAATCATAGCACTAACAGAAAGTATGTGTCCACATTATTAGGAATGTGAAAAATAGGAAGCCCTTAACAGAAGACTCCTGAGCTAGGGTTCAGCAAACGAGGCACCAAGAATGCACAATTTAAAGCAGCTGCTCTCATAATCCAGTGAGTACAGATTTAGCATCTGAAAACGAGAGTCTCATTAAATTCTGCACTGTAGCTGCCAGGCTTTCACCAGCTCCAACTCTAATCAACAAAACAAAATTCCAAGATTGTCCATGACATTAACAGTATACATGGATTTAAAAACAGCTATCATAAATAAGCTCAACATCATAAAAAATATGAGGGTCCAATAAGAGAAAATGTTTTTTAAAAACTCAAAAAAAACATAAAATGTAAAAGAGAACCAAATGAAATATATTATTTAAATATTATTCTTGCTGTGATCAGAACAAAATAAAATATGTGAAAATAAATCAACTTATTGGATGATCTCCAGAAGAAAATAGAGTGACAATGGGAAAAACCACTGAACACTAAAGATAAATCATTAAGAATGCACAATTTGAAGAAAACCAATCAAACAAACAACAAAACCTGTTAGTCAATGTCAGTCTAGCATGTATACAACATGAGTCCCAGAAAGGAAGACCAGTAAATATTTGGAAATATAATTATTAAAACTACCTCCAAATTTAATGAAAAATACAAATTTATAAATTTGACAAATTTAGAAGTGACATCATCAAAATAGTAGAATGGAAAGTCCTAGATATTCTTTCCATAATAGAAACAATAATTCACTTAATTTCCCTTTATGAGAAATCCAGAAAGTAATTGATAAGTTTTTATACCCCCAAACAAATACAAAACAGTCAGATTGACACTGGCAAAAAAAAAAAAAAAAACTTCAAAAAAAAACTTCGAACACATTCCCTGTTCCTACCATATTGTCACATCATCACTAGGGAACCCCAACTCAATTCCTAGCTTCCAGGTTCTCTATGAGGAGTAAAGGATTAGACTTTACATGTAACATTTCAAGTTTTCTGGGCTGATGATCTGACTTCTATCTTGCTTCTCCCAAAGTACTGATGAGGCTAGATACACACTAATCCCTTGTTCGAACACATTCCCTGTTCCTACCATATTGTCACATCATCACTAGGGAACCCCAACTCAATTCCTAGCTTCCAGGTTCTCTATGAGGAGTAAAGGATTAGACTTTACATGTAACATTTCAAGTTTTCTGGGCTGATGATCTGACTTCTATCTTGCTTCTCCCAAAGTACTGATGAGGCTAGATACACACTAATCCCTTGAGAAGTATGGAATCGATGTGTCACTTACCACTGCTCTATTTGTGGTTTGGTAAAGAGGAATCAAGAAAAAAAATCTAGCTCCAGTGTGTATCAAGAAGAAAAGGGTTGAGTCAAGCATCCAGTGTACCAACTTTTCGTGATGTTATATAACACTAAAGGACTTGTTATTGCCTTTACCACCTTGAAGCACAGATGAAACCCAGCATGAAGACTAATGGACATATAGAAAATGAAGTGTTACTTTGAATAAGCATGCAGATATTCACCTCAGATCCTCCAACTGGCTCAATACAGAGCAAGTAGAAAGACAGATGACAGAGATGATAGAGATAGAGATATAGATATAGATAGAGATAGAGATAGAGATAGAGATAGAGATAGAGATAAAGATAGAGATGATAGAGATAGAGATAAAGATAGAGATGAAGATAGAGGCAGAGATAGTGATGCAGATATAAACAGATGAAAAATAGATGATAGATGATCAGTAGATATAGATAGGTAGATAGATGATAGATGATTGATAGATTGATGGATAGAATATAGATTAGATAGATAGATAGATAGATAGATAGATAGATAGATAGATAGATAGATAGATAGATAGATAGATAGATAGATGATAGATGGATGATAGATAGATGATAGATAGATGATAGATGATAGATAGATAGATGATAGATAGATAATAGATATATGGATAGAAGATAGATATAGATAGATAGATGATAGGTAGGTAGATAGATAGATAGATGGATAGATGGATGGATGGATGGTAGATGATAGATAGATGATGATAGATAGATGATAGATAGATAGATAGATAGATAGATAGATAGATAGATAGATAACAGAATGCAGGGAGGGTGGAGGGAAATGGAGGGAAGAGAAGAGATGAAAAGGAAGAAGAGGGATGCCAGGGGTTTGAACCAGCGACCCCTGGGCAGTGATGATTGGGGATGAGTAAGCACACCGTTCACCAGCCCATGCCACCCCCAATACCGGGAACATTCAGGTGCAATGGCGAGCCTAGTCAAGCAGGGACTTATTTATTGCAGGCGTTACAGAGCCTATAAAGGCACCTGGAAATCCCCCCTTCCCCCCCCCGGGGGGTTTATCTTAAGGATAGTCATGTGCTGATCATGCACTCCTCAGCAGTGCAGAAGTATTTTTCAGACTTTTAAAGAAAGTCAGGCCATACCCCAGTAACTTCCTCTCAGACTTTTGCAAGGTGGAGCCTTTAGGTCCCCACATTTCCCCTTTTTATTTTTATTTTAAGGCCAAACTGACTTTATTTCATGGGTTACCCACCTCATAGGTGGCTCCCTGAGGAGAGATGGCTATCTCCTTCCTCTAATCTTATGCACTTTTGTCTGTCTGAGGTTGTGTCACCTCTGATTAAGCCTTGCCTGTCATTGGATCATGTGCCTGGCCATGTGCATGTCCTGTCTTATGAGTACTTGTCATAGGACATCTTACCCGTCCTTGGCTAAAAATGTATCATGATTAAGGGCAGCTGCATGGGTATGTCAGTCTGTGACAGTCTTAGTCTCTGCCTAACTCAGCCAAGTGTGGGCAACCAGAGTGGGTCCTGGGGGAGTCCGTAATCATGAGGAGGTGGGCCGTGGCAGTTCCAAGGGTCCTCTGTCACTGAATTATCTGGTAAAGACATTTAAAGATAGTATTATCAGGAGAAACAAAGCAAGTAATGGTGTAGGACAACTTGAAATACTTCTGAGACCATGTACCTTTTAGCCAATTAGCCAGTTGTAGAGGCTGACTAGCAATGAAGCCAAGGAACTGGGTCCTTCACCTCAGATGGGTATAAATAAAGAGAGGAATTTTGTCTCATGAACTATTGTCCATGGACCGTCATGCTAGTCAGTTGGATCCTGGCCTACCCACTTAAGGTTTTTTGCAGGCACCCATATGGGGTTTGAATCTCCCATAGGGTAGACACACCCAAAGCCTCGACCCATGGTTAACAATGGATCTGGGCCTTTTCATTGCCCTGTAATGGGATTCTTCCATTTTACCCGTACCTCAGGTCTCTGCTTCTGTCATCCCCAATGCTTCTGAAACCGGGATTCCAACTGATTTTTTTGAAAATTAAGAACATTAATAGTGAATAAGCCATACCCAACTGTTGGTGGGGACTTATTCCCCCTTTTTGTTTTTGTAATTGAATTTAGGTTTTTATGACTGTGTTTTATAATGGCCTGACCTTGGGGATTATAGGGAATTTTTTTATTGTGTTGAATTTTCCAAAATGAAAAGAAATCTTGTAAATTTTTACTCACAAAACATGGTCCATTATTAGTTTTAGTTTGTTGGGGCAGTCCCAAAATAGCAAAGCACTGGAGAAAATAAGACTAAGCATGTTTAGACTTCTCTCCTGTATGAACAGTAGCCAAACAGGCATGTATGTGTTGATGGACACAAAAATATACTTAAGCTTTTCAAAAGGAACATAGTGTGTGACATCCATTTGCCAAAAGGAATTGGGCTTGAGTCCCCTGGGGTTTACCCCTGGCTGTTGCAGAGGCAGTACCTATAGAAAGGGTTGACACAATAAGCCATCCTGTCTGCCTCTGCATTGCCTTGGGATAAAAGCCCAGGCAATCTTTGGTGCCCCCTAAGATGCTGTAAGAAAATAGGGGCTTTTCTCTCTTTAAGGAGCATACAAGTCTGGATCATCAAGAGAGTAATGGGGTTCCCATCCAACTGGATATGAGAACCTAATAGTCCTGGAAGAAGACTGACTACATACAGACTGTCAGAAAATAAATTTATGGGCTCACTTATCTTTGTTAGTGTTAAAGTAATGGCCATGAGTTCCTTGAATTGAGCTGAGCCATCACAAGTGTGGACATATCTTTTTGGTTTTTTATCTGTCCCTGGGTATACTACCACTGTAGCCCCAAATCTGTCCCCATCAGTTAAAACATTGTAGGCTTTTACTAAGGGCTCTCTTGGCCTGGGATTTAGTGAGCACTGCTGCCAGTGGGGCTGTAACACTCAGGGCCAGGGTGGTTTCCCAGGAGCCTGCGGAATGGATGGGACAGGCCTCTCCCCCAGCCACCTTCCCCAAACCAGGCCTTCCCAGGCATCCTGGAGCCAGTCGCGCAGGCACACAGCCAACAGTGGGGGTTTTTTTTGTTGTTATTTTTTTGGTTTTGGTTTTTTGTTTGTTTTTTTTAAATGCGCCTGGTGGCCAGGCCACCAGTCACCAGCTGGAGCTCCACCCAGCTTTTGCGTGGGCCCCTGACTCACGCATGCATTAGTTTAAGGCAGGTGGAGTGGGTGGCTTTCGCCGCTGACCCCATGTGCTCCATTCCACCCTTCTGAAAAAGGCACCCACAGGTTTTGTTTTTATGGATCCCTGAGGACTCTGAAGCTGGCCAGGGCACACCACACTCAAGGTGCCGCTTGTTACTTTGGCCTCTTTTGGTTTAACTTTTATTGCATTTTCACATTTTTTTTTAAACTCTTCCCATGATTTTCATATATCCCCAGTAAAAACATTAGCCTCAAGTAGCCAGTGAGCCAAATGAAATGCCTCTGCCCAAACTTTTTGAGCTACCACATCTAACAGATCCAATCCCCTGCTTTTAAGCATATTTTTATAGCGTTTTAAGTGTGGGGTCCTCAGACTTAAAAGTTGTGTTATCCATTTTTCCAGGTCTTGCTTACCCCAAACTTTTCGATTGGCCCCAATCCGTTTCATTTTTGTTTTTTGGGTTTTTTTTTTGTTGGTTTTTTTATATTTATTTTTTTAATTAAAAGAAGCATTTCATTACAACAGCATTAACCTATTCAATAACAATTTTCTGAGCTAGGCTGCATCTCTTACAAAAT
>NW_008329362.1:988686-989255 GCF_000622305.1 Nannospalax galili
AATGTCCATTAATGTTTAAAGTTATTAATGAAAGATGAGTATTGAATCCTGTCATTTTTTGGTTCTTGTTTATATTCTTTCTATAGCTATACTTTTACTCTGTTATACCCTCGTTGGAATTCTTTCTGCAACCCCTTGGGAATAGTCATTCATTTCTTCAGCTCTTTGTATTGCTCCCAGAATTCTCTGAAGGGCTGGTTTTGTGGAGAAGAATTCCTTCAGCCTATTTATATCATGGAAGATTTTTCTTTCCCCTTCAACTATAATAGACATTTTGGGGTCTTTTTATGGTATCACTCAATTCCTGCATATTCCATTCTTGTGATTTCTTAAATTTTTCATAATCTTTGCTTGAGTGGTCCAGTTCATCCACTTTATCTTCCAGTCTTGATACTCTGTTTTCCATTTCATTCATGCTATTGGTGAGGCTTTCTCCTGTCGTCTCTAATTGGCTTATGGAGTGTTTCACTTCCTTCTTTATTTCAGCCGGAGTATTCTTCAATATTTCTAGCTCTTTTCTGAATTCATTCAGAAGTTTATCCCTATCTTCCTTCAGCTCTATGATTACC
>NW_008329362.1:990279-1053580 GCF_000622305.1 Nannospalax galili
AGGGTGAATGGTGCTTGGGGAGTCAAGGCGCAGAGAGCTGCGCTATACTTACCCCAAGAGGCCTGAGGATAGGAGTTTTTTTCTTTTTTTTTTTTAATCTTTCTTTGAGCCCCACGTTGGGTGCCAGTTGCCAGGGGTTCGAATCAGCAACCCCCTGGCAGTGGTGATTAGGGATGAGTAAGCACGCCATTTGCTAGCTCACACCACCCCCAATACTGGGAACACTCAGGCACAATGGGGAGCCTAGTCAAGCAGGGACTTATTTATTGCAGGTGTTACAGAGCTTATAAAGGCACCTAGAAATTCCCCCTTCCCCACTGAGGGTGTATCTTAAGGATGGTCACACGCTGATCATGCACCCCTCATCAGTAGGGAAGTATTCTTCAGACTTTTAAAGAAAGTCAGGCCATGCCCCAGTAACTTCCTCCCAGACTTTTGCAAGGTTGGGCCTTTAGGTCCCTACAGAGGGAGGCAGAGGAGGGGAAGAGAGAGAACCATAACTCTCAGCCTTTATTTGGAGAAGGAAGAATTTAGACATATATCCAATGTTCAACTCTCTGAATGGTGTCCAATAGGTTGATTTCTACCCTGCCATCTTACAACACAAGATACAAGACAGAAGAATCTAAAGACTGATATTAGCAAGATGGTGAATTAGAGGTCCTTTATTCATAACTCTCCATTACAAGAATGTCACACCTGTGAGCTGACCAAAGTGAATTTACCAGAATTGGAGGGTTCATATAGGAAGTTGTAAGCCTCAGAGGAGCCCAAGACTGAGGAGGTCATTTTGAAAGTGCAATCTCAGACCCAGGTGGTAGACCTGAAGGTTCTGCTCCTGACTCCAGATCTGGCAATGGTTATAGTCCATGAAGAGCTTGCCTACAGCCTAAATTGGCCTGGAGCTTGCTATCAAAACCATCTCCCAAAGGATCCTGGGAAGAATCACACTAGTGCCTCAGCAGCCAGACCTGCCAGTATTGCTCTTAGAAATGGACCTGAAAATGATCCTGTGACTCTGTTCCAACTCCCACAGCTGTAATCTCAAATTGCTACTGCCCACACAAGGAGACTACCCACTTATTACAATGACAGACTTGTGGACCTCCAAACTGAAGCAAATCTTAAGGCCTAAAGGGTAGTTCTTTTCTTAGTTTCAGCCCCTCTCTGCCACAGAGCAGGAATAATCCCAGTCACAAACAAACTGTGGGGAAACTAATCCACCTGAGCCCCCAGGGCAGGTTTTACAGTTTCTTTGCCATAGCAGATTTCTAACAGGCCCTGAATCTCAGTTCCAGTTTACCTTGCCTGCACTCAGGGAGCAATTTTCCCCATATAAGGTAATAACTAGGTATCTCCTTGGCCAGCCCCTCTCAGTTAGGTTTGGGAAACAAGTCTGCCCAGTTAGAATTCTTTAAGGAGACAAATTTTTTTGAGTCTCTATGGAAGGCATGACTATATCTGTTCAACTCCAGATGCTCAAGTAGATATTGACCTCAGTCTTGGCCATATTTGGATGTCCGCTAAGAATAGTTCTGTATGACTGGGAACCCAGTGGTGAGACACATATGACAAAGGCCATTGGGCTGAGACTTGAATTCAGTCCTAATGTGGATCTTGAACTATCCTTACAAACTGCAGCCTGACAGAAGTCTTTCCAACCAGCACCCTCACTATGAAGGACACCTACATGTAAGAGCCTGAACATCTTCATCTCAGATGTTAACCCAGCCCAGGGACACAACCAGTATCCTGTAGAAGTCCGCATAGAGACCTGGAGAAAGCAAACCAAGTCTTACCATTTATAAACCTAAAGGAGAGCTTTATCCCTTTACCATCTCAACAGACCAAAATCCAAGAGCTGGTCCAGACCAGTTACCTCAGGAACCTCAGAATCTATGTGCCCTACAGATCTGGGTAACTGGTCTTCCAACTGTGATTTCCAGGACAAATTTAGAATCACCCACATGTAGATACAACGGTAACACCTACAGTCCTGGAAATCACATATGCCCAGAGACCCGGAAGAAGAAACTGTTGCAAAAACAAGGGTCATTCTTTAAAACACACAGTTCAAGGTTATAAAGACAATTATCATCTTAGCAAATGTGAAACCCCATAAAATAAATTAATAAAGGTCCAATAACCAACCCCAAAGAGGGGACCTGGAGTGGGAAGCTGGACTAGAGGCAGTGGCTTTGTGATTCGGTGAAAGAGGAACTCAGAATAAGAAAAAACAGACTGCATCTCAGAGCGGGGGGGCTTTATAAATCCATAAAGGAAGTGAAAGGGTACTGGAAAAGATCAGGAAAAAGTGAAAAAGCAAAAAAGATCCACAGCACAAAAATGTCAAACAGCCTCAGCTGTGCTGTTCCCTGGTTGGGGAGGGGAGACATAGGTGGGTGGCTCATAAGGATAGTCTAAACAAAAGAGCAGGACAAGCCCTCAGCCCTCACAAGCCTGGAATCTAGCTGTGAATTTTGGTGGGCCTGAGCAGGGTGATTTCTTCAGTGGACAGGTCAGTGGCAGAATAAATTCTACTTTGTCTTCCTTTATGATAGCAGGCAACGTCTGGATACCATCTTGAGAATCTATAGTGAAAACCTCAGCTATTCTATTATTCTATGGGCCTGAAATCAGGAAACTGCCAGTTTTGGAAGCCTCAGTTTGGCCTACCCCAGCACCTGCATAAATAAAAGTCCAGAGAGGCAATTGTGGGGACTGATAAGGTCAGATGCTGATGAGGCAGAAGAAACAGACAGCAGAGAGAGAGAGAGAGAGAGAGAGAGAGAGAGAGAGAGAGAGAGCGAGCGAGCTCCGTCCTCAGTGGCCAGGAAAAATTTTTTTTCAGCTGAGAACCCTGGATTTGATAACTCTAAGCCCGACTGAGACCAATGGATGGTGGATGGATGAAACTCTGTAGGGTGACACTCACTGCTGCTGTAGATCCCAAGAATGTTGAATAGGGTACCAAGTGCTGAATCGCTCTGGCAGGGTACTTAATATTCAGTCTGTCTTGAAAGTGGAACAAGAAGTCTTTCACCTGAAATAATCTCAGTGATGTACTTGTTTCCAATGCACTTGGGAAACACCCTCTCCAGCTAAAACAGCTGTGGGGTACACATTGAGGAGTCTCTGTAGAGGAGAGAATCTGCCTAGCTGACAGAATACAAGAGAAGTGTGGCCAGGAGGCAGAAGCTCCTGGCACAGTAGACAGCTCTGGGGGATATAAGACACTTATCCAAGACACACTAGGCACCGGCATAAACATTAGGAAAGGCAGAAGCTCAAAGTTTAATTGAACCTCACCCACTCTTCATAGAACTGGCAGTCTCTGACTTTCAAGCACCCAGAAAGCAGCTCCAATAGAATATCTCATTTTTTTTTAATTTCCTTTAGTAGCCAGGTGTGGTGGCACCACACCTTTAATCCTAGCACTCCGGAGGCAGAAGCAGGCAGATCTCTGTGAGTTCAAGGCCATCCTGGTCTACATAGTGAGTTCCAGGACAGCTGGGGCTACAGGGAGACCCTGTCTCAAAAAGACCAAAATTTTTTTTTCCTTTATTCTTTATTCTTATTGTGATCCCTTTTCATTTTCACTATATGGCAGGGTTTTTATTTTTCTGTATATTTTAATTTTTTAAATGTTTTGAGTTGTTATTCATCTTCATCTAGTTCATCTAATTTCTACACTTTTTTTTTTAATTTGGGCACAATAGTTTTTCTTTTCCTCGGGTTCCTTTTATTCCACTCCCCTGTGTTTCCTCTGTGGATGCTGATCATGCTGGAGCTGAAGTACATGATGGAATAAAGATGAGCACTGCTGGGGTGAAAGCTGCAGTGCTTCATTGGGAAAACAGGAAAATCTTTCCTCGAGATCATCAGACACAAGCTGATACAGCTGTGGTGCAAGGAGCCAGGCCATATCTCAGGCTTGCCAAAGAGCCTGGCAATGTAAAAACCATCCACTGGTAGAAGTAGTTTTGTAGAGATGAAGAAATCATGGAGGACAACTGAGGTCAAGGACCATGTGACAGTTTTGGAGTCCCTGTAGAGAGGCTCTGAAAAGCCATTAGTGAAGGTCTATACCTTCAGTTACAGTAGAGATCCTGGGATATTGGAGTAGCCAAGAACATGGGACACCTGTCTACAGATATGGAATCGAGCTGGCCAAAGAGCAAAAGCTGTATGTGCTGCTGTGGATGGCAGAGCTGGAAACCTGAAGTTACCAAGCCCTGTGGAACCCAGAAGATTCATTCCAAGTGAGTCTCAGATGTCTGTCTCAGATGTCAGGCATTGAGCTTCAGGATTTGGATTTATACTGACTGACTCTGGGTTTGTTTGGTGTGCTTGATTTTATGCCCTAATTCTTCCCTTTTGGAAAAAAAAGTGTTTGATTATGTAACTTGGTTTTTATTTTGATGACACCCACAACTGGGAGACTTTGAACTTTCAAGAAAATTTGGACTTTTAAAACCTTGTAAATTTTGATGATTTCAGGAACGTTTTGGCGTTGGACTGTATTTTATTAATGATAGTAACATAATACTGGGGACAAGAGGCAGAAAGTTATGGCTTAAAGTGATGTTTGTGTGTCAAGTTGACAAGGGATGAATTATAATGGTTAGTTTTAACTCTCAAATCGATGCAAAGTAGAATCACCTGAGAAGAGTCGTAATGAGGGATTATTCAGATCGGGTTGGCATGTGGGCATGTCTGTGGGGAATTATTTTGATTGTCATGAGCAATATGAAATAGCAGACAGATGGAGCTGAAGAGCTGGCTCCGTGGTTAATAGTACTGGTTGCTCTTTCAGAGGACCTGGGTTTGATACCCAGCACCCACATGGCAGCTAACAACCATCCTTAATTGGTTCCAGAAGATCCAGTGCCCTCCTCTGACCTCTTGCAAGACACAGGTGCACTTACATACAGGCAGACATACACATAAAAAATAAACTCATACACATAAAAAGTAAAAATAATAAATTTGAAAAAAAGAGCAGAGGGCTAGCTGAGAACAAGCAAGTAAGCAATAATGCATATAATCTCTCTTTGCTCTTGACTATGGATTTAATTTGACTAGATACTTGAGTCCCTGCCATGATTTCTCCAAGATGATGAACTGTAACATGGAATTGGAAAGCACATTAACCCTTTCTTCCCTAAGTTGCTTGTTGTGCCAGGGTATTTGTCATAGAAACATTCACAAAACTAGGACAATATCCAAGCTGTGGAAGGAGACGATCTTCCAGTTTTTCAAGACACTACATGTAGCACATTCTGCTATGTTCTCTATATTGTATTTATTAACTTTGGATTCAAATACAGGTGTCTGATGTTCTTTCAACAGTTGACATTTTTCCCAACAGCCCTTTATTCCTAAAAACCATTAACAAAAACTCTTTTTTCCTCTTTCATATTTGCATAGGTAGATGAATAGATTGAGAGATTAATATGTAGAAATTAATTTTCTATTTATAATTTCCTAAATTAAGTAATCAGTAACTTAAACTACATTTCAAATAATCGCTTCCTTCTATCCTTAATCTCTAGAGAACTATATTTTGCTTTTGAAATTATATCCAGTATTTACAAAGTGTTTAGCATCAATAGCATGTAATACATGTTTATTAATTTCATTATCACTTCCCAATATTTTTTGTTGTATTCACTACATTTTGTTAGTCATGAGGTATTTGATATCACAAATGAGAGGGAAATGCTGTCCTTAGATGTCTCTGATTCACATGTGTTTTCTAAAATTGTGTCAGGGTAAAAGGAGCAAGGTCTGAACATAGCTTAATTTCAGAAAACAGCTGGAAAAGGAAAGTGGTAACGAGCATTCAGTTCTTGAAGACAGCTCCTTCTAAAAGCAACGCTTCTTTCTTTGTGCATGTACAGCTGCCAGGATCTGTGAAGCATTTTCTCTGTCCGCAGTGCAGTGTTCCTAAGTGGCACTGCCTTCTCTTGAAGCACCCACAACCTTGCATTTCTGCCTTTTTCCTTTTTACCACTTTGTTCTCCTTTCTTTCTACTTCCTCCGTAAACGCCATCGCCATCTCATGTGCTGTCCCCTAAACAGATCCCATTATGCTTGTTTCCCAATGCCTTTCACAAAATGTATATGCTCCAGGTGATTTATGATTTAATTCTGTTCCTATGACCTACTTTCTCTGATCCCTATTACTATGTGTTCAGCCTTAAGACAATAGGAGATCATATAGCCCTCTTTCTTTTTTCTTTTCTTTTTATTTTTTCAGGGTGTCTAGGTGGTTTACTGAAGGACTTTGAAATCTACAAAAGTCTTCAGGTTACAGGAGGGGAAAGGACACTTAAGTATCTAAGTGGGGTGACCAGATCCCAACCCAGAAACCCTGTTCCTACACCCATACTGCTTGTCAGCCAAACAGCTGTCTGCCTGCTTGCCCCCTCCCTGGCCTGTCTCCCAAGTTCTGGGTCCAAACCTTCATCTTACTTCCTCCTCTCTCATGGCCTCTATGCTGTTCCCACCCTGGCCTTGATTATATAGCCCTCTTTCTTAAATATTTTATAAACAATGGCATTTTGGCTGATCAATTATGTGACCCAGCTTTCTGCATTTAAAGCTTTCCAAATGTCAGGGCTTGTTCTCAGACATTATGTTTCCACTATGTGCAGCAGCCCTTAGCATCCAATGACCTCTTTCTTCCCGTTTTACAATTTTACATTAAAAATCTTACTCTTTCTTACTCTTGTTCATATGTATACACCTACCATAATCTATCCTGTCAACATGTAGGCATCTTTCCAGTTTCCAAATTATTTTACATTACTGTTGTAACTAATTATAATGTTTATATTATTGTGTTATTCTGAAAGAAGGCAACCTAGTGCTGAACAGTTTCACAAAATTACCACTCCATTCCTTTAAAACTCTTTTCTTATTTCAGGAAAACTATTTCTAATGGACTTCTGGATACAGTGTGGCTTGCAAACATTTTTTCCCATTCTGTGATATTTATCCTTTTATTCTTTTAATTCTTCTTTTAGAGATGTTTTAATATCAAATGTACATGAATGTTTACATCTACATAATTTACAGTGATTTAAAAATATAAAGAAAAAATAACATTTGATGAGTTAATGGAAAAACTAGAACATATATAGAAAACATATGCTAATTAATAAAAAGGAATTCTATATACAAATTGAAAGTAAAGGCACTTTATGAGTGAAGAACAGAATCTTAATAGCTTACACCTCATCTGAAACCAAACATATCCATCTCAACTGACGTGTAAGTCAGAACCTAGAAACACAAATACAAAAATATCAGGCAACATTACTCCTCCAAAAGCTTATGACTCTTCAATAATCAAATCCAAAGATACTAAAATAACAAATTGTCAAAGAATACAGATGTGGAGATTTAAATTTTCTAGTGATCTTAAGGAGAAATCAAATACCCAGATGAATGAAGTAGTTAATTCAGGACTCAAGAAATTCATCAACTTAAATGAGAAATTCTATAAAGAACTTCGAGGCAAAAAATGGAAATCTTGGAAAAAATTCTCAATAGATTAAATAACTAATGGAAAGAATTCCAACTTACAAGATCAGGTAGACAACAGAATATCAAAATAGAAGATGATATGGAGGAATTGTCACATTAACATGTCAATAAAGGAAAAAAGCAATCAAGAACCCTGGACCATGATTAATAGACCAAACCTATTACTCTTTCATGTAAAGGAAGGAGTCATTAAATAAACCAAAAGGACATACACACACACACACACACACACACACACACACACACACATTATTCAATGAAATTATAGCAGAAATTTTCCAAAATCTAGGCAAAGTTATTAATATCTAAGTAGAGGTGACATCTAGAATTGCAAATAGACATCAGCAGAACAAAACATCTCCAAATCATAGTTAAAATGCCAAGAGCACAGAACACAGAAAGTAGATTGCAAGTTGCAAGAGAGAAACATCAAGTTACTAACAAAGGCAAAACTTACCATAAAAGTAGTAGGCTTAACAGAAACCTTAAAGGCCAGAAGAGTACAGGCTGATGTATTTCAAGCCCTGAAACAAAATAACTGCCTAGCATGGTTACTATATCTAGAAAAGATACCATTTGAAATCAAGGAGAAATAAAGACCTTCTGTGGTAATCAGAAACAAAGGCAATTCATGACCACTAAGCAAGTATTGCAGAAGGGAACTAAAATAATACCACACAGAGTAAAGGGAACACTTGGGGAAGAATAAATCATAAAAGAGTAGAGAAACAAATGGCAGACAGAATAAACCATTATTAAATCAGAAAAAAGCAACTCTTTATGATGACGAAAGGAAGCATTACATACCCTATGATAATCAGTTTCAATATAAAGTTTTACTCTTCAATTAAATGATATAGACTGGTTGAATGGGCTAAATGATTCACATATTCTTTGTCCTTAAGAAACTCACTTCAGGAGCTAGAGAGCTGGCTCAGCAGTTATAAGCTCTGGCTGCTCTTGCAGAGAACCGTGGTTAGGTTTTCATTATCCACATGGTGGTTAACTACCATCTCTAACCCCAGTTCCAGGGTATCTGACACCTGTTTCTCACCTCAGTGGACACTGCATGCATATGGTATATTTACATACATGCAGGCAAAATACCCATACACATAAAAATAAATACATATTTTTTAAAAAGAAATTCACTTCAGTAACAAAAACATGTAGGAACTGAAAGTAAAAGGATGGAAAACAATAAAAAAAACAAGTTGAAGCAGCTATCTAACAAAGCAGACATTAAGCTAAAATTAGTCAAAATGAGTAAAGAAAGTCACTATATATTAAAATGTAAAAAAATCCAACAAAAGTTATGATGAATACAAAAATGCATGTGCTGAGTGTTGACATGCTTAGTTTTATTAAAGAAATACCACTAAACATAAAAAGGAATGATATCCCCCAACTTAAATACCTCCAAAATAC
This sequence comes from Nannospalax galili, assembly GCF_000622305.1. NCBI lineage: Eukaryota > Metazoa > Chordata > Mammalia > Rodentia > Spalacidae > Nannospalax > Nannospalax galili. The sequence continues at coordinate 999,262 of NW_008329362.1, forward strand.
ACCTAACTATGAAAAAAAAAAGGAGCTGTAAAACGAAAACTATGAAACATTGAAAAACTAGAAAAAGATGTGAAAAAAATGAGACGATGTAACAGGCTTATGGGTTGGCAAAGTTAATATTGTAAAAATTGACACATTACCCAAACTGTTTTATAGTGTCAATGCTATCTTCGTAAAAATTCCAATAATAATTTTCATAGAAATAAATAAAACTTAAAAATTATATGGAAGCTCAAATGACCCCAAATAGCCAAAGAAGTCCTGAACAGAAAGAGCAATGCTGGGATTAATAAATATCTTCTTTAAAATTAGACAACATGAGCATGGAGTGGTGGCACACAGGTTTAGTCCCAGCCCTTGCAAGGCAGAGGCAGGTGGACCACTTTGAGTTCAAGGCCAGCCTGGTCTCCATAGCGCATCCAGGCCAGCTGTGGCTACAGGGAGACCCTGTCTCAGAAAGACCAAAAAATTCCCCAAAATTAGACAACATGGTTGTAGCAACAAAAACTGTAGGATATGGGCACATAAAGCAGATTTGTATACCAACAGAACAGAACACAGCAAAATAGAATACGGATGGCCCAGAAATAAACCCACACAGATACAACCATCTGACTTTTGAGAAAGGTACCAAAACCAAAAGTAGAGCAAAAATGGCCTCTTCAGCAAATAGTAGAGATAAAACTGGTTATCTACTTGTAATGTGGTGACACATGCCTTTCATCCCAGCATGAAGGAGGCCAAGGAAGGCAGATCTCTGCGAGATCAAGGCCAGCCTTGTGAAAAGAATGCATTTAGGGCCAGCCAACTGGAGCCACAGGCAGACTCAGTCTAAAACCAAACCAAAACAAACCAAAATAAACCAAAAAATAAATAAATAAATAAAAAATAAAAAAGAAGAAAAAAGAGAGAGAGAGAGAGAGAAAGAAAGAAAGAAAGAAAGGGAAGGAAGGAAGGAAGGAAGGAAGGAAGGAAGGAAGGAAGGAAGGAAGGAAGGAACAGAAACAAGAGAGAAAGAAAAGACTGTGTGATAGCACCTGACTAGCTGGATGAGTTTGCCAGAATCTGATGCTCTGGGTCACCATTGCCTGCTTTGGGACCAGCCCGAGTCCTGTTGCTTCAGGGCTCACATCTTGTCATCTAGCTAGTCAGAACCAGCCCATTCTGTATCCATCAGCCATCCTTAGGCCTTGGTGCCTTCCTGATGAGACTGCCAGAGATCACCTGACTAGCTAAGTTAGTTACCCAGATCCCACTGTGCTGGTTACCAGTCCCCTGCTTTGATATCAGCCCCAGTCCCTAGGCTCCAGGGTTCATATCAAGTCTGCTTAGCTTAACTTAGATCCAGTCCAGCTTATCTCCATCACCCCAACTTGGGCCTAGGCTCTATTATGCTCCAAGAGAACTCCTGACTAGCCTGACTGGATCCAGCCCATCACGCCAATTTAAAAACAAAAAAAAAATCACAGACAATCTGTGTATGACTACCTGTGGCACTGTGAAATAGCCTCCATCTTTTGCAAAAGAAGCTTCTTTGATGAGTGGTGACCTGGAGGGATTCTAGATAGCCTGACTAGACCTTAGTATATGAACTTGCACTGAGGGATGTCTGGGAACACTAACTTGACTCACTAGGCCTTAACACAAATGACAAATGCATGAGATCCGGTGGAGGTTGTGGGATGGTGCCAATGGGGAAGGGGGTATAAAGATGATTAAAATGTTCTCTATGAAATACACAAAAATTCAATAAATTAAAAAAAAAACAAGACCCTGAAGCACAAGCCAACTAAGTAGTCATACCCAATCAGAACCCAAGCTAGTTAAGTCAACAATATAAACAGAATCAAACTTCAACTCAAAAAAGATAGACTTGAGTTTCATATCAGACACACAATCAACAATAGAAACCCATATGCCCAGATCACATGATAAAACACAAATTGGAAAAACCAAAATAACATGTCCCTACCAAGCCCCGTCATTCCTATAGAAGTGTTCTATGGTGAGAAGCACCTAGAGAGACCCCAGGAAACAGAATTTAAAAGGATAGTCATAAACATGATTAAAGAATTCAATTAATTTAATACACAAACAACTCAAAGTAGACAGGGATGAACTCTTTACTGAAGTACAAAAAAAGACAAATACATGAAATTGATAAAATGACAAAGACAGCTAAGGATTTGAAAAATGTATTCACAAAAAAGATAGACATATTGAAGAAAACAGCCTGAAATGAAAACGTAATTGAAAACTCAATAAGTCAATTTTAAACAACATGAAAAAGACTCATCAACAGAATAAACGAAATGGAAAAAAGAATAGGGAGGCCATATGATAACAATGAAGAATTAAACTACTCAAAGAGAGAACATAAAATTTTTTTAAAGTAATGTAATATGCGGGAAAACTGAGACACCATGAGAAGATCAAACTTATACATAATAATTATAGAGGAAGAAGAGTCTCAGGTCAATAGCGTTGATGAGCTCTTGAACAGGACTATAGAAGAAAATTTCTCTAAATTAAGGAAAAATATACTCTTACAGATACAAGAAGCACACAGAACATGAAATAGACAGGACAAGAACAGAAACTCCCCATTACATAGCATAATAAAAACAATAAATATGCAGAACAAAGAGAAAATACTGAAAGCTACAAAAAAAAAAACAAAAGAAAAAAAGCCCATCAGCAAAAGAAAAAAAGCCCATCAGAATTACAGCTGATTGTTCAATGCAGACTATAAAAGCCAAATGAGACTATAAAAAAGAATTCCAAGTTCTAAATCATCATATAAGCAAACCCAGAAGACTTTATGCAGCAAAACTGTCTGTCACGGTTAAAGGGGAAAGAAAAATCTTCCATGCCACAAATAGGCTGAAAGAATTCATGTTCACCAAACGAGCCCTACAGAGAATACTCAAAGCAATACAAAGGAATAAAGAAAGGAATGTCCATACCCGAGGTTACAGAAAGAAAAAAAAAATGAAGGTACATTTATGGAAACACAAAATAGGACCAAGAACACAAAAAGAAATTGAAATGCCAGTAACCAATACACACCTTTAAATATCAATAGCATCAATTTCCAGGTCAAAAGACACAGACTATTTGAATTATTAAGAAACAAATATCTTTTTTTTTTTTGTAGTCTTCAAAAAACTCATGTCACCTTCAAGAATATGTACTACCTTAGGGTGAAAGGTGGAAAAAATATCCTGAGCAAATGGGATCTAGAAACAAGGAAGCATTGCAATGGTAACAGCTGAAAAAATAGACATCAAATTTAAATTAATCAGAAGAGTTAATGAAGGTCACTTTATTTTGATTAAGGGAACAATTAACCAAGAAGACATAACCATCATGAACATATATGCTCCAAACTCTGGTACACCAAATTTCATTAAAAGAATACTACAGGAATACAAGACACAGATCAACCTCAGATCAATAATAGTAGGTGACTACTATATACCACTCTTTCCATTAGACAGGCCAACTGGAAAAAAAGTGAACAGAGAAACATCTGCATTAAAAGATATCATACATCAAATGGACCTAACAGACATCTACCAATGATTACACCCAAGCATCAAAGAATACACATCATACTCAGCAGCACATGGAAGTTTTTCTAAAGTAGTTCACATACCTGGACACAAAACAAACCTCAACAAACACAAAAAACTGAAATAATTCCATGCACTCTATCAGACCACAAAACAATAAAGCTTAAAATCAACAGTAAAAGCAGCTCTAGTAAATCCGCAAAATCATGGAGATTAAACAACATACTCCTGAATGATGGGTGTGTCAAAGAAGAAATCAAGAAGTATATAAAAGTATTCCTATAACTATATGAAAATTATAATATAACACAACAAATCCTCTGGGATACATTAGAGGCAGCCCTAAGAGGAAGGCTTACAGCTCTAAGCATCTCCATTAAAAAAAAATTAGAAAGAGCATTAATAAATGACTTAATGGTATATCACAAGAATCTTGAAAGGAAGAACTAACCAAATTAAACACAGTAAACAAGAAGAAATTAAAAAAAAAACAGCAGAAATCTATGAAATAGAAACAAAGAAAGTAATACAAAGAATCAAAGAAACTAAGACCTGTTTTTTTCTAAAAAGATAACCAAGATAGACAGACACTTATCCCAGTTAACCAAAAGAAAACAAGCAAATCCAAATCAACAAAATCAGAGCTGAAAGGGGAATCATCACAACTGACATTTAAAAATATCCAGAATATTACAAGGGAATACTTTTTAAAACCTATAGTCTATTAAATTGAAAATCTAAAAGAAATAAGTTAATGTCTAAATTCATTGAAACCACGAGAGTTAAACCAAGAAGAGATCAACAGCTTAAACAGACCCATAAAAAAAAGAAATTGAAACAGTAATACAAATCCCCTAGACTAAAAAAAAAGAGCAGACCCAGATGGATTCACAGCAGAATTTAGCAGATCTCCAAAGATCTCCAATCAATACTTTTTAAATTATTCAAAAAGATAGAAGTAGAAGGAGAACTCCCAAACTCCTTCCATGAAGCCAGTATTACTCTAATATCAAAACCAGGAAAAGATATAACAAAAAAACAAAAGTATAGGTACATACCCCAATTGAACATAGAAACAAAATTCTCAATGAAATACTTGCAAACTATATAAAGACACAAATCAAAAAGGTCATCCACCGTGATCAAGCTGGCATTCCAGAAATGCAGGGATGGTTCAATATACATAAGACAATAAATGCAATAAATCTTATAAATGGAATTAAAAACAAAATAAATCACCTGATCATCTTAATAGACACAGAAAAGGCTTTTGGAAAAATCCAACACGCATTCATGATAAAAGTTCTAGACAGAATGTGAATGGAAGGAACATACCTTAACATAATTAAGACCACATACAGCAAACCCACAGCCAACATCATTCTAAATGGAGAAAAACTAGGAGCATTCCCATTAAAATCAGCTTCCAAAACTGGTCACACCCAGAGACTGTCTATGAAATGCCCAACCCTAAGTAACACATCTACAATGGAACCTTTACACCTAAGGCTTATGAAACATTGGAACAAGGTGTAGAGAGAATACTAATGCATCTTTAAACTTTCATCAATGAAGCTCCCTCATGGAAGAGAGGGCAATGAAGACAAGGGACCCCAAATGGCCAAAGCTTAGAGAATAATAGTCTTCAGAATGTGGGTTCTTGTACAGAACTCCTGTATTAAACTGCACCCACCCAGGGCTCAGGGACCATTGCAGAAGAGGCAGAAAGAGTGTAAGAACCTGGGAGGAGGTGCACGACCACATGAATATAGAGTCTTACAGGCTTCTGGGACCTTTCACATATGAATTTACAGCACTGGTGAAAGCATGCACAAGACCCATGCAAACACAAGCAGGCAAAAACTCAGCATAGAACTGTGAAAATGAGCCACAAGCCCCAATCTTAGCTGAAGAACTATTGGGCAGCTAATTACTGCTGGGGAGGAAGAGCTGATCTTCTTTAGGCGACTGGATTCTAGATAGGCAGACTAGACCCCAGTGAATGAATGTGCACTGAAGGACATCAGAGTATGCTAACTTTACTTGATAGGCCTTAACATAAGTGACAGAATGCATGAAATCCAGTTTAGGGGGCTGGGAGACTATGGGAAGGTGCCAATGGGAAAATATAAAGGTGGGTAAGATGCTTGGTATGCGATATACAAAAAAATTCAATTAAAATTATTTTTTAAAATTAGGGTTCGGACAAGGTTGCCTATTATCCTTATTCCTTTGCAATATAGTGCTAGAAACTCTAGCTAGAGCAGAAAGACAAACAAAGGATATTAAAGGGGTATTATTTAAGGGGAAAAAGGGCCAAGTTTTTCCTACTTGTGGATGATAACATTATACATAAGCGATCAGAATATGGGACTGGAGAGGTGGCTCAGTGGTCAAGAACACTGGCTGTTTTTACAGAGGATTTAGGTTTGTTTCGCAGCATCCACATGGCAGCTAGCAACCATCCGTAATTCCAGTTCCAGGGAATCTGACACCCTCCTCTGACCTCCACAGGCACTGCCTGATATGGGTGCACTTACACACATGTAGGAATATATATATACAATTTTAAAAAGAGATCCCAAATATTCTACCAGAAAATTTCTATAAATGATTAACACTTTCAGCATAGTGGCAGGATACAAAATCAATTCACAAAAATGAGTAGCCTGCTATATACATTTGTATAACAAGCAAAGAAAGACCTCATGGAAACACTCCCATTCACAATGTCTTAAAAAGTATCTAGGGATAAACCTAAACAAAGACATTAAAAATCTCTAAAATGAAAACTTTAAATCTTTGAAGAAAGGGATTTAGGAAAACACAAGGAGATGAAGAGACTTTCTGTGCTCATGGATTGGTAGAATTGATATTGTGAAAATGATTACCTTATCAAAAGAAAATTAAAGATTCAAGGAAATCCCAATCAAAATCCTTGGGATATTCTTCACAGAAACAGAAAAATCTTGCCTAAAATTCATATGGAAACACAAAAGACCTTGGATAGCCAAAGCAATCCTGAACACCAAGAGCAACCCTCAGGGGATTATCATACAAGATTTCAAACTATATCACAGAGATACAGTCATAAAAACAGCATAAAAAGAGAGTTGTAGATCAACGGAACATAATAGAAGACCCAAACACTAGTACACACAATTTTAGTCACTGGATATTTGACAAAGATGCCAAGAATACACACAGGAGAAAAGATAGCATCCTCAACAAATGGTGCTGGCAAAATTGTATCTCCAAGAACAGAAGAACGAATTTAAGACCCATATCTGTCACTCTGCAAAAAAGTTAATTCCAAATGATCAAAGGCCTCAATATGAAGCCTGAATTACAGAAAATGGTAGAGAAAAATATAGGTAGTACGCTACAAGATATAGATTTTAGGAAAGGACATTGTAAATAAGACATGAGTTGCTCAGAAATTAAGGTCAACCATTGCCAAATGGGATCTTATTAAACTAGAAAGCTTCTATACAGCAAACAACCAATTGATTAAAGAAGAAGCTCACAGAATGGAATAAATCTTCACCAGACAAACATCTGACAGAATATTAACATCCAGAGTATACAGATAACTCAAAAACAAGAAAACAAATGACTCAATAAAAAGATGGGCTATGAATCTAAACAGCTCTTAGAAGAAGAAATAAAAATGGCCAAGAAACACACTTAAAAGTGTTCACACCTTTAGTAATTATTAAAAATCAAAACCACCTTAATAGTTCATGTAACCCCAGTCAGAATGACTGAGATCAAGAGAACAAATGATACCATATGTTAGAGAGAATGTGTGGAAAGGGAAACACTCACCCTCTGCTGGTGGGATTGCAAAATGGTGCAACCACTATGGAAATCAGAATGGAAAACTCTAAAAACTAAAAATAAATCTACCACATGATTGGGTTATACCACTCCTTGCCATATACCCAAAGAACTCATCCTACTGTAGAGATGCCTGTACATCCGTGGTTGTTGCTGCTCTTTTCACAATAGCTAGGAAATTGAAACAACCTAAATTCCCCTCAACTGACAAATGGAAAATGAAAATATGCAACATGTACAAAATGGAGTTCTACTCAGTAGATAAAGGAAAAGGAAATCATGATGTCTGCAGGTAATTAGATGGAACTAGAACCTGTTATGTTAATTGAAGTAACACAGACTCAGAAAACCAAGTGATGTATGTTCTCTCTCATTTGTGGATCTTAACTCCAAATCCCTAATGTGAGTATATTTCTCGGTGTACCTTTGGGAGACAGGAAAATGGAAAGGAACCATGGGGGTATATGGGAAGAAAGATCTGGACAGATGAGTATAGTAGGAGATAAATTTTGCCAAGGGAGAGATAGGGAGAAGGGAGATACTTTAACTGTTTAGAGAAGAGGAAGGGTTAAACGGGGGGCTGGAAGAAGATATTTTTAAAAAAATGCTTAGATGGTATAAAAACCAAAGAGAAATGTAATAGTTCAAAGTCCTACTAAAAACATATACAATAGACACACAAGTGCATGTGTAGCTCAAGGCTATATAACAAAAACACAGTGCCAGTCAGGAAAAACCTCCCTTTGACTTGTTGATCAGTGTGGTCCAAGAGACTCTCAATATAACACGGGCTATTGCCACAGATGTTGATTGCCTCCCAGAATTTGAAGGAATGACCATATTACTGAGGAAAGGCCAGAGTGCATATACAGGGCTTGGAGCAATTGAACTAGAATTGACCTGGAAGTCTTTTCCCTGAAGACTAGCTCTCATGGAATCAGAGGATATTATGCAAGCTAATGAGGGAGAAAACCAATCAGTGGTCTTACCCAGTTGTGAAGCCCAATAAACAATGACTGGCCCAGCATACTATTGCTTTTGGAGGAATAGTGGCATTTTTATCTTAGGGGTAATCAACTGCTTTCTAATTGGAATTAAGACCCATTCAATGAGAGGGAACTTATGTGTGGTAATGGAAACATAGCCAAGTACACATGGCTGGAGAAATCATAGATCCCAGAGAAAATCCTATTTTTGCCACACTGCTAGACTAATGTAATCTCTTACTGTATTCTAAATTTTCATCCTCATACTACAGACAAGTAATCCTCTCACCAGTCATCAGAAAAGCTTCTTTTTGCAACAGGAGACTATTACAGAGTTACACAGTTGGTCAAAGGCAAAGAGTATCTATGAGATATGTAGCCCTAAGTGACACATCTTCAATGCAAACTCTATACATAGGATGAATGTGCCTTTCAAATCTTACCAGAGCAGATTATGATTAACACAAAAACCATAATTGGTCAATGGGCAGAGAACAAGAGGCTACAGAGTGCCGATCCCTGAATAGGATACATATTGCAAACTTTTGCCTCCCAAGGCTCATAAATCATTGCAGAAAAGGGAGCAGAAAGACTGTAAGTGCCAGAGGTAGCTGATAACCATGAGGGAACAGAGCTCTCCAGGCAGCTGCTCAGTTACATACATTAATTAACAGCAGTGGTAACAGTATAGACAAGTCCCATGCAGTCTCAAACCTGAAAAAATCCAGTCATTAACATAAACTTTGTTGGACTTCAACCTAGAATTTTGTTAAAGGGTATACATGTCCTTGAATCCTACACTGCTTGTTTTGTATATGTTATCTTCAATTCTTTGTTTCATTTCAGTGTAAAGAGTTAAGTTTTAGGGTACAACATAAAATTTGATTTTTATTGTATGAGTGTAAGAACAGGATAAATGTTAAGGCAGCTGACGGTGATGAAATATGGAGTACATCGTCTTAATGGAAAACGTATAAAGCAATTTTGCTAGATATTGAAGACAAGATATGACTTCCCAGAAGAATGGTGGCTATTTTTGAAATTATTCTGGCTTGTTTGTTTTCAAAATGTGGGTCCTGACAAAGCTATATTTCCTTGTTTTCTATTGAGAATCATCATTATTGCCAAAGAGAATAAAGAATAAATATGCAGTTATAAAAGCAAAAATTCCATGCTGCCATCACAAACTTCAAAACAAATAACATATGTGATTTCAAAATCCAAATAGAGGGACGCTGAAGTAACACCACTGTTCATCTTTTCCAAATTGAATGATCTTAAAGAACACAACTTCCAAAGGATATGTCTCTTATATTACTAATTGTCAATATTTGTTCCAATTACAAAGAATTATAGGCACATACATATATATGTATATATATATACACACATATATATAGTGGGGTGTGGAGTGTGTATGTGTATGTGGGTATAAATATGTGTACATGTACATGAAGGTTTGCATGCTTATGTGTGCATGTGCATATGGAGTTCAGATGTCAATTTCAGGTTGTCAGGTGTCTTCCTCTATCACTGCCCACCTTATTTTATGAGACAGAGTCTCTCACAGAACCCAGAGCTTAGTCTGCCTAGTCTGGCTTGACTCTTCCTTTCCAGTACTGGGGTTAAAAACGTATGCCACTACAGCTAACTTTTTACATGGGTGCTGGGGATCTGAACTCAGGTTCTTATGCTTATGTGGCAGGCACTTTACTGACTAATCAATCTTCCAACTCCAATGTAGAATTGCCTTTATGATATAATTTACAGCATCACATTATCAAAAATAGTTAATTATTCATATGTATATTTTTCTGTGGGGCTTCCTTAGTTTGTTTCTTTTTAAAAGCTTCTTAATAAATCTAGGTTTTAAAACCATAGTCGTATGCTTTAATGCAATTTTATACTTAAACAATTTTCTGGTCTTATTAACAGCTGCTTAAAGTCAGTAACCCTAATTAGAAAAGTTCAAATCCTAGAAGCAATGAGCTCCATAAATCACCATGGTCTTCTTTCTGCTCAGAATCCTAATGTTTCTCTGTACTTCAACCTTGCTGTAATAGGAGCTTCTACAAATACATACCTCTACTGTAAATATCTAGTTTCCTCAAAATTTCTGGGGCATGTTGTTTTCTTATGATCCAAATACTCCTCAGTCATTACTGAGGTCAGGAAGCCTTAACATCATACCTCTGAGGAACACCTGAGCCTTAACTCTCTTAAACATCCAGAGAACTCTCTGCAGAGCCAATTAAGGTACAGTAGCATGAATAAATAATGAATAGGGCAGTAAGAGTCCAATTTTAAGATTAACATAACTCAGAGTTCTAAATAGCTCTATGTACTAGGAAACATACCTGTTTTCTCTCAGTCATGGAGGTCTAATATAAAGTAATGCAGAACTCTCTAACTTTTCCTCTTTAATTTACTTAACTGCCTGAAATATAGAACACATTTTTGCATTCCCTTAATTTAAGACCTGTTTTGGCATTTCCTTACATTTAACATTAAATGAAGTCAAAACTCTTTACTGCAGAGACATGTGAGAAATAATGCAAGATGGGGAAGGGAAGAGAGTGGAAGCAGAGCATGCCCAAGGTTTTTTGCCACTTGGTCCTAAAGTAACTCCTAATTATTTTCCATTATTGCCCTCCCTAGGCTGCAGTCCATGTACTTCATTCTCTCCAAAGTGGCCTAAAACTGTGCTTTAAACACCTTCATTTCTGTGGTACTTTTCTATGTCCAGTCTCTTTATCTGTAAAATAAGAATGATTAACATGGCAGGACTATAGCGAGGATTACATGAGATAATGTGGTGGCTGTTTTTGGTTGTCAACTTGACTGGATCCAAAATGAACCAAAATGTGAGGGACTTTCATCATCAGATTATTTGAAGCCAGAAGATCCACCATGAAAGTGGGAGGCACTTTCTGGTGGTGGCCTATACAAAAGGACAGTCAGAGATGATCTTTTCCTTTTTGCCTGCTTGCCTTCACTCTCACTGATGAGTTTATCTATCTTGTTACTGTGCCATACATTTGCTGATATTAAAACCAATTTCTTTGGATTCCAATATAGACTGTAAACCAACAGATTTCCAAGAGTTCTCTAAGCCTTCAGTGCCAGATCGGGACTGCTGAGCCATCCAGCCTCATGTACTAAGAAACTCCTAGATTCTCCACCTATCCAGTGTAGAGAAGCCATTGTTGGACTACTCTGACTTGATTCTGGAAACCACTCCATAAAGTTCACCAACACCTTCATTTATACGGCACACTTCGTGTGTATGTGTGTATGTGTGTGTGTAATCAGTTATATTTCTTTAGTGAATGCTGACTAACACAGATTGTGGTACCAGGAGCTGTTCTAGGGAAAGAAAATTGAAAGGATTAATTTCTCAAATAGGCTTGGTGGTATCTGGAGCTGGCTCTCAAACTCAAGGAAAACTACTAAAACCTGCCCTGGCAGTATGGAGAGCACTAAAACTCCATGATGAGAACTGTTTAGTGAACATATAAAGATAAATGCGTTTGACTCTCCCAATTCTCCTTGTATGAGAAACAAGAAACTTAGTGACCACATATAAAATTTTTGACAATTTGTGGAAAAATTAAGAAAATAATGATGCTAATTGGTTGCTTCTAGCATCTTCCTCCTCTATCTTGCCTTCCCATTTTCCATCCCTTAACCATTCCTGGTCTAATGTTTCTCCTTTCACTGACTACAGACTGCTGTTCCCTGAATAGGACACCTATATCAACCTCTTGCCTCCCAAAGCTCAGGAATCATTGAGGAAGAGGGGGCAGAAAGATTGTAAGAGTCAGAGGTAGTGGGTGAGCATAAGCAAAGAGTTTTTCACACAGCTGGTCAGTTATTCGTATGAATTCACAGCAATGGTGACAGCATGCACAAGTCCAGTGCAAACCCAAACCAGAAAAACACCCCAGCATAGACATCAGGAAGTTGGTAAGAAGCTCCAACCCAGCTTTAGGAAATTGTGGCAACAGATGGCTGCTGGGAGGGGCAGAGACAGTCTGTCAGGCATGGGACTTTTGGTAGGTTAACTAGGCTCCAGTGGATGAACCCACAGTTTAGGACATTTGGAGACACAAATTAGACTTTAAATACCTTATTATATAATATATATGTACATAACATAAAATAGAGTACATTAAATTGGATGGGGGTAATAAGGTGAGCTGCAGATAGCAGAGTAGATCTAAAAAAATCATCAAATTATGTTGCATGAAAACCACAAAAATTCAATTTTTTAAAAAGAAAAAAATTAATGAGCTTCAGATTCACATAAACAATCTAAAGTTTCCTTTTTTGTGCCCTGGAAGAGATGCTTCTCACTAGCAGCTAGAGCTCAGTTGCCAAAAATCAAACCAAAACCCTCATTATCCACTTCGTTCCCTTACAAAGCAAACTTAATTCTCAACTCCACGAGTGTAGGCAGTAAAAGTGAGAGCACTGCTTAGAAAAGAGTGTGATCTTGTAGCTTAGAATGGAGATATGTAGGGAGTACTCTAATGAGGCTGAGGACTTGAACCCTCAGACTTCGGAGGCTTTATTTCACATCAGGAAGGTGTCTCTCCTATCTCAGCAGAGAATGTACCCCCACCCCCATCCCCTGTAGTACCATCCTCTCCACCTGTCCCTGAAGGAATTAATCCTGCATTATCTGCCCAATCAGCAGTGACTGTCTATGAAGGAGATACCAAGCAAGACAAAGCTGATGTCCCTCAATATCCTCCAATCTTTTTTTTTCCAACTGACAAATATTGCATGTTTAATCTTATTTGTGACTGTTGGTGGAGAGATGCAAGAAGGGGAACAATTTATTAAAGAAGGAAACAATGAATCAGGAGGAGAAGGGTAAGAGAGCACTTATGAAGAGGTCCTTGAACATGGTCCACAGGCTAGCACAAGTCTGTTTCTTGTACCTCATTATCTTCAAAACTCATCCCTCAGCAATGTCCCCAGGAAAAAGTCAGTGACCTCAGATTCCTTAATGGGCATGGAGAAAATAGATCTCCTCCATGGACTTGCTCTTCAAGTGCTTGATCATTCTTTGCATTCAACCTTGCCTACAAGAGTGCACAGCCTGGACTCAACACTGAAATGGTAACTATGGCCACAAGGCTGAATACTGCTGCAAAAGCCTCTGAATACAGGCTGTGGCCAAGTCTGGGCATCTTCCTAGGAAAGAAGGATTTATACATTTAAATTTTGATTAATGATTTTTAGTTTTTTTGAGAGTTCTCCACACTGCTTTCGATAGTGGTTGCACAAGTTTGCATCCCACGAGCAGTGAATGAGTGTTTCCCTTTCTCGAGATCCTCACCAGCATTTGGTGTCTTTTATCCAGTCTGACTAGGGTGAGATAGACTCTTAAAATGATTTTTATCTGCATTTCTCTTATTACTAAGAATGTTGAGCATTTTTAAGCTGTTTCTTAGCCATTTTTATTTCTTTGTTTGTGAACCCTTTGTTCAGGTCTATAGCCCATCTTTTTATTAGGTCATTTGCTTTCTTGTTTCTTTGTTTTTAGAGTTCTCTGTATATTCTGGATATTAATCATCTGTCAGATATATAGCTGGTAAAGATTTTCTCCCACTCAGTGGGTTTCCACTTCTCTTCCTTGGTCGTATCTTTTGCTGTACAGAAGCTTTGTAGCTTAATGAGGTCCCCCTTACCGATTGTTGACATTAAAGCCTGAGCAGTTGATGTCTGATTTAGAAAGTCCTTTCTATATCTTGGTAGGTACTGCCTATGTTTTCTTCTAGCGGTTTCACAGAATTTCAGGTCTTTGATCCATTTGGAGTTGACTTTCGTTCAGGGTGAAAGATAAAGATCAAATTTCATTCTTCTACAGGTGGAGGTCCAGTTTTGCCAGCACCGTTTTTTGAAGAGGCTGCCTTTCTTCCATGTGTGTTCTTGGCACCTTTGTTAAACGTCATATACTCATGTTTGAGTCTTCTATTGTGTTCCAGTGATCTACTTGTCTATTTTTATTATATTAATTTTATTTTATGTGTATGAGTATATTACCCGTGTGTGTAAGTATACCCATGTCATGTGATTCTCACAGAAGTCAGAAGAGGGTGTCAGATTCCCCTGGAACTGGACTTACGGACAATTATTAGCTTCCATGTGGGTGCTGGGAATTGAACCTGGGTCCTCTGCAAGAGCAGCCAGTGCTCTTAACCACTGAGTCATCTCTCCACTCTTATTTATACATTTTTTGATATTGATTTATAGAGGTTATTTATATTATATATTTTGCAAATACATGATTTTTATATATCTTCTCTCAAAAAAAGAAGGGCTGGAGAGATGGCTCAGCAGTCAAGAACACTCGCTGCTCCTGCAGAAGACCAAAGTTCAGTTCTCAGAACCCATGTATTGACTCACAACCACCTATAGTTTATGTTTCCGTGGGAACTATTGCCATCTTCTGGCCTCTGTAGACATTACATGCATGTGGTGCACTTATATGCCTGTAAAGCACTCATACACATAAAAATAAAAATAAAAAAATCTTTTTAAAAACTAAAGAAAAAGAGAGGGTTTATGGACTGATGAGTGTATATGATCAAATTATATTATATGCACGTAAGAAAATGTCACAATAAAATAGACTATTTGTTACAATTAATATATGCTAAAATATTTATTTAAAAAAAGAGAAGGCTAGTAAGACAGCTCAGTGAGTACCCACTAATCCTTACCCTTAGACACATACCCAGACTCAAGGCTAAGCAGGTCCCTAGAGTGGTGAAAATTAGAGGACGCTGTATACCGAATGGAATGGTGATTACCACTAGTATTATTATTCATTTGGTTTACATCCTCTACTCCCTTGAGTATTCCTAAAACCTTTCCTGTTCCTAGGCAGAAAAATAAAATAATATAATATAAATATAAAAGCTTTTTCCTCATACCTCAGTTTCAGTAAAGGTGTTAGTTCCACTCCACATAGGCATACTCTATCCTACTATGAGAAATAAAAATTTTGAAAGCAAGGCTCATTATGGTTATTCTAAAACTTAATCCTTTGGCACAGGCCTATAATCCCAGCACTTGGAAGTAGAAGCAGAGCTGGTCAGGAGTTCAAGTTCAGCCTAGATTATAGGGTGAGCTCAAGGCCACCTTGGGCTCCATGAGACACATCTCAATAGACAAAACATATTAAACTTATCCTCAAGAACTTCTGAAAAAGACTTTAGCATCTTAGGGGCTAGTAAATGATTTTTAAATATTTCATTGATATTCAGCAAAGGCTTACTGATTGGTTTGACAGGCAAAAGTCAAGTTCTTTTGGTCTAAGAAACATGAAGCATTAAAAGGAGCTGCAATGTAGGTAGCAAGTCAAAGTATTCATTTTAAAAGGGTAGAAAAGGTAGAGAGCTAAGTTTTCCAAAATACAATGCTATTAAAAAAAAAAAACACAGAGACAGAGAAGAAGGAAATACTCAAAAGGTGAAATAAGTGGATAAACATCATGGAACTTTAAATGTCATATTTGCTTCCAGGAAAGCATTTTTCCACCATTTCCCACTTTGTGTCCTATGCCTTATTGTTAAGCAAATGCCACCCATTCTGGATCTTCACTGAGCTCCTTCAGTGTACTCTACATCATCACTCCCTCGCGTAAAAAAGTTGTAGTACCAGAGATATTTAAAGAGAGATATTTAGAAGAAATTTTCAAAACATACATTCATCAAAATTGAATATAGTCTCATTCAACTTGATTGCATAGACTCATATCTCATTTTTCTTTTATATTCAACAAACCACTATTGAGCACTTAATAAATATAAGTAATAAAGTCACTAAATAGATACACAATCTTGCCCTAAGGGAGTTCATAGTCTAAAAATAAAAGCCATTTAATTGTTATTTTACATAATATCTTTATTGATTCTTGGAGAATTTCATCTAATGTATTTAGATGAAATTTAGCTGTATTTCAGCTCTAAAAATACCTGTTTGAGTATGACTCACTGTGTTAACCTTAAACTGGAAAACTAATATGAATGCAAAAGATGAACGCAGAATGTGAAGGACACTAAGCTTGTTGAATCTTTAATTTTGTACTCATATTTGGTAGGAAATTTTAGTGATGACTGTGACAATGGATTATCAAGTCAATCAAAAGAGTCACCCTTGCGACCCAATTTTAAAAGGCAAATTCATTTAGTTCATAATAAAGGGATGAGCAAAAAAACAATAATTGAAAAACTTCCTGAAAAACTTAGAGTGGGGTGAGTTCTCCATTTGGAGCAGTCCTTCAAAGTTCGAGTGGGATTTTATGCATGCAGCTTCTCCCCTTATAATTCTTGCCGTGCAAATGAGGACAGTCCTTATTGGATAGTCTTTATTGATTTTGAGCCTTTTATAATGTGGGCATAAGGGAGCAATGGTTTTGTTGTTCAGGGATGCTTTCTGGACTGGGCTATAGGTCTTACAGGTTTGGCATATGGAGATTCTGCCACTCAGGGTCCCAGCATAGCTTTGAATGCAACCACATTTGTAGATGACAACATCAGATCACAATTTCAAAAATTTGGACACCTCTGCAGGCGGGATCTTCTGTGTCTCAGCTGTCTACACACTCTTTTAACCACATTTAGGTTCTATGAGCTATTACATGAAAAATATTGAAGGAAAAAAATTCAAGTAGCAGGAGCAGTTTTTCTCCTTCAGTCTGTCAAATGACAGTGGTCTTAAACACATTTGATTGCTTCTTGAAATTATTAGTATCAAGTTTCTTTGGAGGCTGCCTGCAAGTACCAGGAGTAGCCATGTCTGCTTGGTGTACTGTCAGGCTCAAGTGTTTCCTCTACAAACGTTTAACTTATCAACCCATTTCCCTTTGTAATCTGTTTCTCAAGTAAAAATAAGCCTATAACTTTACACATAACTCATATAAACTTGAAAGTTATATAAGCTCGCCTTTTCAAACATTTAACTCATCAACTCATTTCCCTTTGCAATCTGTTTTTCCAGTGAAAGTAAGCCTATAACTTCACACATAACTCATATAAACTTGAAAGTTAACAAATAAAATTTAGTTTCATCTGCAAAGAAACATCAAATGTGTACAAGAAAATGATTGAGAATGATAAGCTTTTCTTGGTATATGGAATTCGGTGATCTGTGCATGTTGGGTCCTCTGTGAACTGGGAAAGGAAAAGCGTGAGAACAGTGAGAGCCCAGGGATCTCCCGCACAGTGATTATTTCAGCCCAGAGCTGTGTTTCTTGCTGGAAAATCTTCATTAGGGACTATGTATAAACTTCACTTCAAAATAAGTGTTTTCTCTTTGTCATTCTTTTAAGCAAGGAAGTAAAGATAACTATGGCCAAACTGTTTTATATGAGGAAGAAAGTGGTGATTGATAATTAAAACTGAAGACAGATGCTAATTATTTGCCATCATTTCACACCATGAACAAAACATTGTAATGATGAGGTTCTCAAAGTTTACTTCTGGCATGAAACATTGAAAGGTTGGTATTTTGTCTTTGAAACAGTAATGCATGACTTAGTGATAGAGAAGAAAAATATGACTTAAGAGTTCTTACCATGCCAAATCATTGGGCAATCACTCTTAGCTCTTAGAGTGAGAAAAATTAAGCAAGAATCACATTCCTACAGTCAGTACAGGCAGAAATAACTTTGGATACTTGGATACTTGGAAATATTTCTAATATCTGTTTGCAAGTTATTAATGCATTCTAAATTAATAAAAGTAGACTAACAGAAAATTCCAAGAAAACAATTTAAATGTTCTTTTCATTCCTACTGTTACAGAGAACTTATCTTTAAGCAACAAATGTTGCTTATTTTGATCTCATGCCCAAAATGATTGTTAAATTATAATTTTATGAGCTACAATATTTTTTAAAACTATTACTAATTAATCCTTAAGTAAAATTCTATAGAAATATTATAGATTTAAGTATTCTAGGTATAAAATCATTTTCTCATAATTTATGATGGAGAGTGTAAAGTAAGCATACTGATATATCAAAACTAAAAATAAATAGAAAACTATTTATCTAATTTCCCACTAGGATAGTCTACACTTTACCGAAGAGTTTAGGTGATACTAGTCCATAATAGAAAAAAGCTACACCATGCCTAGGGGGATAGCCCAGATGGTAAAGTAATTGCATGTAAACATGAGGATATTAGTTCCAACACCAGCATCCATGAAAAAAAAAAAAGCTACAAGCTGAAGCATTATCTGTAATCCCAGTGCTGGAGATGTGGAGACAGGAAGATCCCTGGGACTTGCTAGAGAACCAGTCTAGCTGAATTTGTGAACTCCACATTCAATGAGATTCCCTGTCTCAAAAAATAAGAGTGATTGAGGAAGACAGTCTATATGAACATTGCGTCTACAAACACAAGTACAAGTGTATCTATACAACATATGTGTATACATTTGAACACATACACACAAAAAGTTACAACTAAAATTTTCAAGTAATAATTTAATTTAAAACATACAATAAGTCAAAGAGGCATTTTTTTATAAAATGGGAAATTTAAGAAAAAAGATGTAACAAACTCTAAAAATATGTTTTGAAAAGGAAGTTTTGACTCACATGGAATTCAGGAGGTTTTTAAATTTTACTTTAAAATCTGTTTCTTCCTCTCTGCCTTCTGTCTTGCTACATCCATGTTATGCTATGTGGATTCTTCCGATGGTAGCCTCTTAGCTGCTCTCTTTGTCTTTGATTTCTCCTTTTATCTGCCACAGTGCTGAAAGGATCAAATATTCAAACTAAACCAAGCTTCAGATTTCTCTATACTCCTGTTTAATACAGCTTTTAAAAATCATCATTGGTTTCTCTATTACATTCTTGAGCCAAGCAATTAATTCCTAGGCATGACAGCTGTGGCCTTGTATCCTCTGTCCAGCTGAGCTCTGCAGTAGCATCTCCCACAGCATCCACAATCTTGTATTTGCATTTTCAACAGGCAACTAACCCACTCAGAAATACAAGCCACACTCGTGGTTTCCAAGTTCTCTTCCATTGTATGTTCTAGTCTTCCAACACAGAATGCTTTTACCATTCAAGACAGGCTCACACAATGCTATTGATGTACCTGATTTTGTTTTTTTGTTTGTTTGTTTGTTTGTTTTGTCGTTTTGAAGCAGGGTCTCCCTGTAGCCCCAGCTGTCCTGGAACTCACTATGTAGACCAGGCTGACCTTGAACTCACAGAGATCCACCTGCCTCTGCCTCCCAAGTGCTGGGACTACAGGCATGCGCCACCACGCCCAGCTAACTGATATACCTGATTTTAACTTTTAGAGTCATTCTTAAGACATCATTTGACCAAAATTAAAGTACAAATACTTTTCCATACAGTATTCATTTGGACTATTTAATTCTCCTGTCACCTTCCACTTGAACTCCTTTCAACATTAATCTGCAAATATTTGGAGCCAAAGTTATCCTACACGTTTCTATGTACTTGCCCCCTTAGACGCTAATTACTTGTTTATATGGCTGTTCACTACAAATGGACCGTTTGAGTCTTTTTATCAGTAAGGCAACCCCTACCCACACTTTACAAAAATGTGTATCATTCATTTCCACTTTGGAAACCTCAAGGAGAAGGAATCACGCCTGATATTATTTTCCATTAACAAAATATACATTGCCAAATTTTGATAATCTTAGAAAATAATATGTAATCTATCTTAAGTGTCAAAATACACAAGAAGGCTCTAGACTTTCCAGAACAACACAATTAAATTAACTTCATTTTTTAGAGTACAAGTCAGTATTATATCTGAATAAAGTTGAGATCAAATATGAAATATTTAGAAGCATCAAAACACTGCCAGGATAAATTACTAAATACACACAAATGCACCAATCACATTATTTTATTGGCTAATGCACCAATCACATTATTTTATTCAATAAGTTGGCAAGGAGAAAGCTAGTAGTAGAAAAGAAAGATACCTTGACTGAGATTAATGGGTCCCTCACTGCCTCAACTGCTACTGAAGACCAGGAAGTAAAACGAGCAATTTCTGCTACTATGTTTTTTTCCTTTAGTCTATACAAGGCTGTTGAAATCACCTCATGACTGATTTGTACTAATCTACAAAAATCCTGATTTAGAACTTTTCATGAGAGCAGTAGGTAGATGCAGGCAGGTCTGATGTTCCCGTCTCAGTGACAGGATAGTCAGACCCTACTGCTGAAAATTATTCTTAGATACTACAGCTTAGAACAGGCAAGAATGTTACTTCACATTTTATTGGTGAATCCATGAGTTTTCTTTCTCAAGAACAATATGAATATTTTAATATTTAGAGAAATTACTAACAGAATAGAACTAAGGAGCTGAGAGGAAAAAATAGCAATAAGAAAGAAAGAAATATTCTAGAAAAACACAATGTAAGAAAGAGGAAAAAGAAAGACTTGGTAACTAATAAATAGTATGACAAACTTAAACTCAAATATAAAAATTTCACTACAAATATGTGGATAAAGTACTCTAATTAAAAATAAGGAAATATCAAACAGTTGTCGCTGAGGAAAAACAAGGAAGAAATTTAAAAATTCCTAGACTCAAAAATAAATAAATAAATAAATAAATAGCTTACCACTGGATGATGTACCTCAAGGTCTTAGAAAAATGAGAACAAACTAAATCCACAGCAGTAGATTTAAAAAAAAATAGTAAAACTCGATACAGAAACTAATAAAATGGAGACTGAAAAACAGTACACACAGTAAAGCAGCTAGCTGTTGATTTGAAAAAAAAAAACAAAAAACAGGATTGAGCTAACAAAAAAGAGACAGAGAAAGCTCAATAAAATTAGAGGTGAAAGGGTATTACAACAGTCTAGTGAAATCCAGACAAACGTTAGGAAATAATTTGAAAATATATGCCCCAAACATGAAAAACATAGATAGAAATTAATATATTCCTAGACACATGTGACCTCCAGAAATTAAACCAAAGCAATATTAACCATTTCAGGGGATCTATCACAACCAAGGTGATTGAAGCACTAATGAAAAGTCTCCCACACAGAGAATCTCAGGAACAAGTGGATTCAGTGCTGACCAAACTTTTAAAGAAACTGAAACATGGGGTTGGAGAGATGGCTCAGCAGTTAAGAGCACTGGTTGCTCTTTCAGAGGACTAAGAGTCAGTTCCCAGCACCTACATGGCAACTAACAACCATCCTTAACTCCAGTTCCAGGGGATCCAACAATCTCTTCTGACTTCTGCAAGCATTGCTGGCATGGGTGCACCTACCTGCACTCAGGAAATATACACATAAAACAAAAATTTAAAAAAAATTTAAAAAATGTTAGACTGTTAAGATCTAAAAGAGAAACTCATCAAACTTCCATAAAATACAAAAGGAAAATATACTAGAAAACTCGATCTATGAAGCCAGAATATTCTGATTCCAAAACTAGGTAAGGACACATAAAAAGAAGCTGTAGAGCAATATCCTAGATTAACATAGACAAATTCTCATTGAAATACTTTAAAAAATGAATTCAAGAACACATTAAGAAGATCACACAGCATGACCAGGACAGTTTCATTCCAGGGATGCAAATAAAATTCAACATTTATAAATCTTTAAGTGTAATGCAACACATAGGCTCAAGGACAGAAATCACTTCATCTCAATAGACATAGAAAAGGACTTCAACAAAGTTCAACATTGTTTAATGGCATGACCCCAAAGACATTAGGAACAGAAGGGCCATACCACAGCATCGTAAGAGTATAAACAAAAAACCAAGGCAACGTTCTACTAAATAGAGAAAACCTGAAAGCATTTTCTCCAAGTAGAAATGAGACAAGGGTAACCACTCACTCTGATCTTACTGAATATTATGCCCCAGTCTCAGCTACAGCAATAAGATGACCAAAAGAGATTAAAGAAATACAAATAAAGAAGTCTGACTATCCCTATTTGTAGACAATAAAATTCTAAAAAGACCACCAAAAATCTCTTAAAACCAATGAATACTTTCAGGAAATAGAAAATACAATATTATGAGAAAAACAACAGTTTTATATATACTGAAAAGTAACTCACCAAAAATGAAATAAATTGAACAATCCCATTCATAATAGCTTAAAATATTAGTCTGATCTCAAATAAATTGGATAAAATCTAATGGAATTGAATGTACAGCTTTTATTTGTAAAGTAAAAGTTGCCAAGTTCACTCTCTAACACCAAGAAGAAAAGGAGAAAGTTAATGCTAAGTTGGACAAATTCAGAATGAAGAAATCTTGGCTTGGAAAAAATTATATATGAAAATTAAACATAGAAAGTTTCCAATGCAAAAGTAAAACAATGATGTGAAAAGTCAATTTTAAAAACATCAAGCAAAGGAGGAAATTTCTGAAAATTATAAAAAAAAATGACATCAACCTAGAACCTGCAGCTAAAATCAGCTAAATGAAAAGTTGAATACTTTCTCCTTACAGTTAGTGACAGGATAAGGATGCCCATTCACACCATTTCTATTTAGCATTTTAATAGAAAAATAATTTTGGGATTCTCTCATATATAAATATTATGTTGAAATATAAAGATTAAATTAATTAATAATATGTATGCTTAAATATTTGAGTGTATAAGGACAATTTACAAGCCCATTACTGAATTTAATGATATAAACCTAGCCCTTTTGCAGCATACTGCCTTGAAATACATCAAAATTAAAGTAGCCTCCAACAGAACAAAGGAAGGATGTTTACAAATCTTTATAAATTTTCTTCTCAAGGCCTTTTACTTTTTGCCTTTTATTTATTTATTTTGTATATGACTGTATGTATTTGGGCATGTATGTGGAAGTCAGAGGACACCTTGCAAGAGACCATTCTCTCCTCCTTCCACGTGGGTTCCAGGGACCGAACTCAGGTCATCTGGCTTGGTAATAAGCACCTGTGCCTGCTTCAAAGTTGGCACTCTGAAGAAAAGGTCTTTGACAGAATGAGAGAATCTTAAATTCTTGAAAATAAAAGTACTTTTGAAATTAAAATTTTAGAGGTTAGTATACAAAGCAATGGTTTTCGTTATGACATGTTCATACATGTGTGTCATCATACTTTGTTCTCATTTATTTCCACTTTTTTTACATAGGTCACAGGAAGGTCAAGGCTTATGTTTTTATTGTAAATATGGTTCATAATCTTGTTTGTAAGATTTTCTTAGAAAATAGAGGTTTAAAGACAAGAAAGAGTGCTCATAAGTTTCCAAAATGAAATAAAAACTGAGTTAGTGCCGACACATTGAATAATCTATCCGATTCAAAGTGGAGGTACTTTTTAAAAAATAATTTTTCTCATGTACTCCAGAAACTTGACTGACACAGTCAGTGATTGATCAAAACTCCACTGAATGAGATTACATGAGAACTATTTCATGCCTCGTCATCACCACAGCCACAATCAATTGTAGCTCATTACACTGACTTAAAGAAAAGGCCTGGGTCCCAGCACTAGCACAGCTGGGAAACGTTGGTGGATTTGGCATGCAAAACACAAACTTCATTTATGCTTCCTTCTATTTGCGGCAGTTTTACAGCAAAATGTAGTGTAATAGGGGTACTTAACACAGTCATAAAGAAGGTTTAAATTTGAATTTGCTTGTCTTTTGGAATGAAGCCTTTTGGGAAATAATGAAGTGCTTTTTATAGTATGCTTTTTAAAAAATTTCTTCAGAGCGAATAGTTTTTTATTAACCAATTAAATGTGCTAGATACAAACTTTATTGTCTTTAAACTTACGAAAATCTGTTTTGGCATATCTTTTAAAATATTAGCTTTGGAAGGAATCTGATTTCCCTATATTTAAACAAACTACTCAAAATGCTGATATTTTGAATTTCATTTCAGCTTTTTTTCTTTTGTACTGAAAAACCAATACATCACCTTTCCAAATTTGTTCTTTCAGTTAAGTTCTGCTAATTTATTTGAGCTTTTGTTCTCAGGTATGATAGAACAATAAATTTACATATGAAAAATTCATGTAGAAACATACATGAATAAGCTAAAAACTTTAAGTATGTGTTAACATGGTCATATTAACAGTGCATCTAATTTTTTATTACTATGTTATCATATCAACTTGTTTTAGAACAGTTCTCACTCAGAAGTGATTTTGTGTTCCTTTGGGACAAGGGACAATATCAAAAGGCACAGTATTGCATGATTGAGGGAAGAGGATGATACTGGGATACAGTGAGCGGAGGCTGAGAATACCACCAGGATGCCCCCGGCCCCCGCAATGCATAGGATGATGTCCCAAAGCAAAGAATTAGTCATCCTGAAAAATCAATAGTGTTGCGATTGAGAGACCTTATTCTAGAGGAAGCAAATTCAAATCCCAAAAACATTAATTCATTAATTATAAGCAATAAAACAGTTGACGACAGTGATGATATACCCAACAACCAACACACAAAGTTACATTGACAGAATCCAGCATCAGTAGGTTCTTCAAACATACACAGTGGGAAGGTAAGTCATGCACACAGAAGATGTTAGTTGACTTTCTTAGAAGACAGAATGCCATACAAAGAAGATTATGGAGGGTATCATTGCTCAACCCCAACTTTTCTCACTAAGGGATATCAGAAGTAAAATTGCTTCATAAGACAGAGTTGCCCACAAAAGCATTCAGATTCAGAGCTAAGTAGAGATTAGAAACTAGTCAAGGTTCTGCTTGTAGAGCTATGTGCACAGGAAAAGTCATCCTCTGTACTTGTGACCATCTATCTGTATATGATGTTTGTCATCTCCTTACAGGTTCCAAATGGGCTACCAGCTGTTATCACAGCTCACTCATTCAAATATAAAAAAAAAATCTTTCTCTGCTCCATAAATCTTGTATGGATTAAGAAAGGACTGAACAGAGTTGTGGTCTACTCTTGTGAGCTGGAGCTGTGGTACTGTCCTGTGAAATTAGAGCTGTGGTCACCTCCTATGAGCTGGAGTTGTGGTCTCCTATGAGTGAGTGGTGTGGTCCCCTCTTGTGAACCTGGAGCTGTGGTCCCCTCCCTTGTGCTATAACTGTGATCTCCTCCATGAATCAGAGTTCTGGCCCCTTTCAGTGAATTGGAGCTGGAGCTGTGGTCCCAAACTGTGAACCACGGTTCCACCTTCCTCGGGTGGTGGGCTTATGGTGGAGTAGATTGAAGGATGCAGACAGCAGTTGCACCCTTCTCTGAGTAGCGACATAACCCACAGCTTCCTCCTCTGAAGTCCAAAGTTGTGCATGGCAATGGTTTTGCCTCTGTATTAGACCCATGATGAGAACAGGGAAGGTTTCTGTAATATGCAGTTTCCAGTCTTGGGAGGACTGATCCTCAAGACTGCAATTCCCACCTCCCTCCACCGCCAACTAAGGGCTTGATGCCACACTTGGTCCTGGGCATCCAGGGCCTGACATTTCTCACTCCCAGGCAGCAAAAGATTTTCCATCATTTTTCTATTACTCTTCTATAGCCCCAGTTTACCTTCACCTGTGCCAAGAGAAAATGTAAGGCACCTAATTGAACGTGTAGAGATTAAAAACAAAGAACATTAGAAAAAGAAAGGGGTAAAGAACTGGGGGAAAGAAAGAAGGTGAAAATGTTATTAAGATGTGTTAGGCTGGAGCTGAAGATGTGGCTCAGTTAAGAACACTGGCTGCTCTTGCAGAAGACCGGGGTTTGAGTCCCAGCACCTACATGGTGGCTAACAATCGCCTGTAACACCACTTCCAGGGAATCTGACACCTTCTTCTGACCTCTCTGTGGACATTGTGCAACATGGATACACTTATATAAATGCAGTCACTAGACTTATACACATAAAATAAAAATAATAAAATATTTTTTAAAACGTTTTAGGCTGAGTGCTTTGTCATACAGCCTTAGACAATTTCTGTTATATCTTCCACTTCAAATAAATCTAAAATTGCTTACCAAACTCAATAAGAGTGAGATCCAAACAATGTGCAAGCATAGGTAAGAGTCAAGCTAGAGACCAGAAAGCAAAGTGAAAGAAGTGTGGGATGCACACTTGGGAGGGCCCCTAAGCAAACCAAAAAGAGATTTCAAAGGCTGTTTTCTGATCAGTCATATTCTGCATTCTAAAGCAATCCAGGTCTGCACATTGAAAAGTGTAGGAAATATTTTAACATTTTATACAGACTAATTTAATTACAATCCTAGACCCCTATTGACCATGTTAATAATAAAATCAATCAGTCCGTCTTGGGGTTCCTCACCACTCTCACAAAGTTTCCCAGAGATACAACTAACCCCTTAGTTACTGGCCATTACTCTGAAGTGAAAATCATTCTTTCAGTCTGTCCTTCTATCCTCTGATCATTCAGTGCTTGGGACACAGAAACATTTAGGGAAGATAACAGTCACAGTTTGAGGAACTTACTACCTCTCTGAAATACCAACATGGGGAGGGAAAAAAAAGGAAGCATTCTCAGAGCTGAAGACACCCATGTCTTCCCAGTCCCTGGGAACTTATATCACTGTATTTAGTAGCCTTGGCCTTTCAATATATGGCTCAAAAGGTTTAGGCTTTTGTAAAGGAAAGTAACATTGGGGTTCAGACACTTCCACTTTCCATATTCCCTAATTTGGGGGGCAAGCCATCACAAAGTCTAGTAACTTTCTTAAACTAAGAACAAAGAATCCTAAAAGGAGAGCATGCACATATTTTCTTAGATTATCCTTTTATTTACTGTTTGTTTCGTAAATATCATGGACTAGCATGCAAGCTATAACTTTAGTATGTGAGCTCCACCAGGTGGCAAGTACAGAGATAGTCACAACAATATTCGAATTTCAGTGTTCCAGTTATCCATATGCTAAGCTGTGGGATGTGCAGATTTTGTTACAGAGCCCCAAATCATCTGTGAAATTTTGTTGTCCCATAATAGGAAAGACTAACCTCCAGAGGGCTAGTCCAGATCTGTGACTTACTGACAACTGTCATCTGTCTGCTGCACTAAAGGAACTCTTCCTGAACAAAACTGGAAATCCACTGCATCAGACTTGACAAAATTAAGACTACTTTTCAGCTCACAAAGCTGTGCATGATTCATAAGTAGGAAAAGTTCGTTATTGCCTTTGAAAATAAGACTGAGTCTTCTATGCTATATTAAATAGAGATAGGAAAGGGATTCTGTTGCCTCTGGAAATTCTCGTTGATCAGCTCAGGAAATCAAGCTCAGTCTAGGACAAGCCTATGGAGAAATGCTGCACCCAAATTGGCCAACTATTTTCTCTGATTCCAGCATGATCAACAACACACTGTTCTGCAAAGGTTTCCCAGGTAACAAAGCTGCAGTTTTGATTTTACTTCCCTGTTCAGGCACGAAGAATGCATTGGCAGACTATTTTCCCTGTCCCTGAAAACCCCTACTTCCCTGAGCAGTCCCCTTAACCATGAAATTGTCTGAACATCACTGATCACACAGGTCAAAGACCTTTTCTTCCAAGGCTTCATGGACACTATTCACTTTAAGAGATGTGAATGGATATTTGGGGACCGAGGGACCATGCAAGCGTCTAGTCTCCACTATAAATCCCTATACCACAAGCTACTAAGCCATAGCACACTGAGTTCTGGTTTAAAATAACCTCTCCAAGTATTGTTAAATGGAAATGTCTTCCAAGTAAGACAGTGTTTGAAAAACACAGTAGAAAAATCAAATAAGAAATACAATTACAGAAAACAATTTTAATAAATTTTAGCTTTCAAACCCTTTATTGTTTATTCACCTTTGTCCTTCCACCCTGCCTCAGACTAGTTTTCATCCCTTCTCTGTGCTCTATTTATGCTCTACAGTCCTGAGCCCTGTGGATTTCTCCTTACAAAATGTTTCCCTTATGTGTTCAGCCAACACAAGGCATCAGTATATCAGTCATAAGAGAAAGATGGTTGTGGGTCCTCCACTCTCTCTATGAGTGTTCCCTGAGTGTTTTTGTATATCCATTTATATAGTTCCCATTCAGTGCACCCCTCGTATAAAGACTCCATGTCCCAACCGGCTGGTCATGGTATCGTATAGATAGTCCTTAAGTTCCTCAACTTCTTCATTGGCTCCTTAATCTTATATCATTGTCTACATTCAATCTTTGTTAAAGGCAGGCCCTTATGTGAATTTGTTTCTTTGTAGAACTCTAATGGATGCTAAATGCTATATGTAATACATCTACATTTAATCTCATATAGCTACTTATTTTCCTCCTTATTTTAACTACAATAGTAGTTAAAGCTCACCATAATAGGACTATCAGAAAAGGACCAACAAAGGAGGCAGCTCCCTGCTATCCCCCACCATTACAGTAGCTATGATTTAGCATTTAAAGGATCAGTTTCCACATTACTAAGATTAATAGGATGCATGACTAGCAAGATCTCCTAAAACGCTCTACAATATAAAACACTTACCAGTGCCAATAAAATTAGACTAATCTTAGCAATAGGTCGTTTTGCATTAATCATTCCTTTAGGAGATGTGTCTGTCATATTGCTGTGTTATTTTTGATGTATAGTATAAATAGAGATTCATTAGACAGTTTATAGCATAGACAGGTTGTGCTGGGCTAGCAGTTTTACCAAGCAAAAAGAAATATTACATGAGGACAGCATTTGTACTTTACAACAAAAAAGCTATGCACATTTTCCTCGTATTTAAATTTGCTCACGAAACCATTTTCCACACATAAATGAACAGTAAATGTGTTTGGAATATGCTACTTCATTCTTATCCAGTGCAGATAAAATGAGAGCCATGTTTTCATAAATAAAATGCAACAGACCATGCCCTTGCTCTCCTCTTTAGTTCCTTACCCCTTGAATGTAATGTGAGATGACAGAAGTGTTTCACACTGGGCAGTGGAATTGAATATTGATGGAATTCGCTGATAACCTGTTTCGTGATCGTGTTCCAGCACAGAATAAAAAGGCCATGCTCCTTCTAAATTCAGTAGTTTTCATTTGACTTGACCATTTAATTATAAATATAATAATAACAAGATAAAAATTGATTAGGAAGAAAGGTAGAATACAAAGGACCCATATGTGTATTTCTCAGCCACGTTCTCCCCAGTGCAGTTTAGCTATAATCAGTACACCAAAAGTTATACCGGGTCTTTGGTATGGAATTAAAATGCAAAGTAATTTAGTTTAGCTTACTTATTTAAGAATATGGATATATTATTCAGCCAGTTTTAAATGCTTTGATAATTTGTAAGAGTCATAAAATTAGAAATAAAGAAAAAAATTGTCGAGGCAATTCTAATGCTACTCAATAAATGATTAAGCTACGTCCACTGCTCTAAGGAATTTCTCCCTCGTTTGTAATCATGAATGTAAGGCCTTGAGCAGAATATTTTTAATTACTTTGAACTGACATCTACAGATATATTTTATTTTAGTTTTCATTTGCGTATCTGTATATGGTATATGTGTATGGTGTATATGCCCATGTGTCTGTCAGGTGCACATGCCCATGTGAGCAGGCAGAAGTCAGGGGAAGACATTGGGTGCCCTGCTCTATCACATTCCACCTATTGTCATGAGACAGTGTCTCACACTGAACCTGGAGCTAGGCTGGCAGCCAACAAACCTGGCTACTCTACCTACCCACCCAAGCAGTAGGGCTATATAGCCTTGTGTGTTGACATGTCTGACTTTTTACATGGTGCTAGGATTCCAACTCAGTTCCTCATGCTTGCTCAGCAAATGCTCTTACACGTTGAACCAACTATCTAGCACCATCCAGATACATGTTTAGCATATCGCTCATCCCAAGTAGGAACTATAACTAGGATCTTCGTTATCTTTCTATTCAGTGCAGTGCATTTATATTTTATAAAATAGTAATTAAAGAATACTTCTGCTTGAAGTATATAAAATAAAAAACTAAAATATGTTTGCTGATATGTACTTTGAAGTTAAAGAAAAATATTGTATAATCTACATGTAAATAGCTTGGGAATTTATTTTTACTGATGGAAAACAGTTTTTTTAATTTATTATCTACTATAATCATATTATTATATTGCCAGACACCCTAAGGGATAGCATGAATCATTACTATATAAAAACTGTCCTTTCAGAGAAAACTCTCATAAAACTATTAAATATGTGACGATATTCGTGTGTGTGATGGTAGATTGCTGTGAAAATCCTGAAGTCTGTCTTCACTTTTCCTAGTGAAAATAGCCTTCAACACACTTCTGTTTTTCCCAACTCAAAGATCTTGCAGTAACACTATAACAAAACAGGGTGAGACTGAAATAATGAGAATATTTAGCCACAAGACACTGATTTTCAAACTGAGTGGAAAAAATTTATCTTTTTGTTCATTTTCTTTTATTCTGTTTGATTTACTTTAATTTACACCTGCTACCTAGATATTACTAGAAATACATATTTAGTGCTCTTTTAATGGTAATGAATTTGTAAATTTAATTCACTTAAACCTTTTGTTAATGTATTTTGTTCTTGTGTCATTTCATACATGTATACTATGCACTCCAGTAACCTTCCCCTCAAGCTCCTATTACCCTTCCACCCCTACCAGACCCTTCCCCTATAGATCACTTTCCCCTATTTAATAGTTTGAATTTTATTAGTGTCTGCCCCACAGAATTTAATCAGGGCCATCTGTATGATTCTGAGTTTGGAACTAACCATCAGAAGCTGATGGGATCACCAGTGAGTATACAACTGAATACCACGCCTCTTCCTCCAAGATCTGTCAGTTGCCAACAGACCAGTCACACATGGTAAGGCCTTGTTAGTCCCCTCCCACTCCACAGCTGTTAGGAGGGCCTGAGGTCCATGAACCCAATGCCAGTGTGCACAGCCACAGCATCTATAAGTTTGTGATTTCCATGTCCATGTCCTGATTAGAAAATGGTATTTCACAGTCCTTTTCCCATTCTCTGGGTTTTATATTATTTCTACGCCCTCTTCCTCAGTGTTCAATGTCATCTTGTATGACCATAGATTTTTTCACTTACTTCCACTCACTACAAGGAGAGACTCTCTTTTTAAGGCTGAGACTATTCTTTGTGTATATAAAAGAGATAGATAGGGGGCAATGTTTGATGCTGAGTCAATTAACTTAAGCAGTCATCTTAAGTTACTCCAGTTCTCCCCCAGAGTCTAAGGCCTCTTCAGTCACAGGTTTTGAACCAAGTTTACAGCATCAGGCATGGATTCCCTCTTGTAGATCAAGAAAAATTCACTGTTTAATATTAAAGTTCACATAGTTAATATTTTGTAATTCCAAATAATATAAGTTCTATTGGGAAAAAAATCATATATTCAACATTCAGATTCCATTTCTATGCACCTTTATTATATTAATTAAAATTAGAAAAAATAACATTTGATATATTTTAGAATTTACTAAATTTTACATAAAAATTCCAGTGTACATTTGAAAAGAAAACAGTACTCTCATATAGTATACATTACTATATATATATATATACATATATATTCAAAGATTATAAAACTGCATTTAGAAATCTATATTTCAGTGCATACCTTTAATCCCAGTACTTGGGAGGCAAAGGCAGGTGAATTTCTGTGAGTTCAAGGTTCACCTGGTCTACATAGTACGTTCCAGGCCAGCTGGGGCTGCAGGGAGACCTTGTCTCAAAAAAACCAAAAAAAAAAAAAAAAAATCTGTATTTTATTGTCATATTTTCCAAAAAGTGTCAAAATCATCATTAACTTTAGAAAAATTATTTTCCTTTAATTAATCAATACTTACATAAATTAATTTTTAAATTAGTTTGAAAAACACAGTTCCTGATATGAGAGCATGAGTCATCTATTTTATTTGTGAAACTCAGATGCCACCTAACGTTTAGGAAATTAAATGCACCATCTTTCTGAGTTGTTTTGCTAGCTTTCATGTCTCTAGACAAAGATGAGTGTTATACACACAAAACGAGGCTCAGCTTTCCAGCTGCAGGAAGTAACTGGTGATTTCAAGGACATAAAGCTATTAAGTAAAACCATTTAAAGTTTCTATTAGTTTATGATGACGTAAATGATCCTTCAGTATTCATACCTTCAGAAGAGTGTGTTTTGCTCTGGTAACATTTTTTAAACATTTGTTATTTTTATTTTATGTGTATGTGTATATTGCCTGTATGTGTGTAAGTGCACCTGTGTTGTGCAATGCCCACGGGGGTCAGAAGAGGGCATCGGATCCCCTGGAACTGGAGTTACGGACAGTTGTTAGCTGCCATGTGGGTGCTGGGATTCAAACTTGGGTCTTCTGCAAGAGCAGCCAGTGCTCTTAACTGCAGAATCATCTCTCCACCCCCCTGCTCGGTAACTTTAAAATTATAGGATCTAGGAGATAGCTCAGTGGACAAAGCATTTGCCATATGAGGACTTGAGTTCAAATTTCCAGAACGGATGTGAAGTCTGGTGTGACAGTGTATGTCTGTAATCCCAGAACTCCTATGATGAGAAAGGATGCAGAGACAGGAGAGTCCCAAAGTTCCTGGGCCAGTTAGACTGATATATGCAACTGTAAACAAAGAGGCCTTGTCTCAAACAAGGTGGAGGGCTTGGACTAACACACAAGATTGTTTTCTTGTATCCAGAAGCACACTGTGTCACAAATATGCCCCCATTCACACAGTGAGAAATACACATACACATACGTTCCATACACATACATATGCAAAAATGGCAAAATAAAATAGGTGTATAGGTTTTAACTAAACTTGTATATTATTTTCAATTACCATGCAGTTGAAAAAAAATAACACAAAGAAATCTCATTTCTTCTTCACCCTAATTTTCCCTATGCAAAATAGGATACTGAAACTAATATAATCAAGAAATAGAACATTTGTATTGTGAGTATCCTTTATATTCCTTCTTTAAAGGTATGTATATCCCTCCTGCCTCCCACCTCCTTAATATCTTGCAACCACTAACCTGTTCTCTACATCTATAATTTTTGTCATTCTAAGAATGTCTATTAAAAAGAATCATACAATATGGACATTTTTTAAATCTTAAGGGAGTCTTTAATAATAGTAAATTTGATGAAATGTTATTTACAATTATTGTATATGCAGTTAAATTATATGCACACATATAAAAATGTCTTAAAACAGGGTTAGGAATGTAACTTGGAGGTAATATGTTTGCCTAGCATATGCTAGCCCCATTCACATTCAAATAACCAGAAACAATATGAACAAAAAAATCTCAAAGCAGTTAAATGAATTAAACTACCAGATGATAACAAACTTTGCCATTCCCTTATCTACCCATGCATATTTCATTTAGACAAAAGTTAGGGAACACTATACAATGATAAAAGTGTGTCTCAGTTAAATTTTATTTTCACAGATTCAGAAAAGTAAGTTCTACATAGAAAACTTCTTGGTAATTCAACTGTAATTTTCTTTTGCTTTCTCTCCATCCCCTCCTCTGTCAATGAAGTTGACAATTAAATCCATAGAGAATGCCCTTTGATGCCTTGTCCAATGTCAATTTTAGTGACTCAATTGATGACTCCAAGTACAGTATGAGTCTTCCTTGACTAATATTTAGTGTGTTACTTGTGGTATGTCAGTTAGCGTCTTTACTCAGCATAATCAATGAAGAATCACAGAAGAAATAAGATATTTGGTCATAAATTGTGAAAATATCATTCTTAAAAGTAATTGTTTATTTCGCTAAAGTTTATCACAATATATTCTTCAAGACTAGGAAAGCTCTTAAAAGTCAACAGTAAAGATGCCTAATATTTAAGGTCAAAATCAATTCTAAACAACAACCTGGACACAGTCTCAGACTTGCACAAATGTAGTCAACTTTTGTAGTGGTTACCATATGAATAAGATTTGAAACGTGAAATTATTCACATCGGGGTCGATCTTACATCATCATAAAAGCAACGTTTCTTTCATCCTTTCGTTTAGAAAGTGTTACCTCAATTCAAAGGCAATTCTGTTACATTAAGCACGGCTATAGAAAGTTGGGAGCCACCCAGGAACCCTCAAAATTTTTTGCCTGCTAACATGAAATGCCTCAGCATATAAAAAATCATGTTCATGCATGCTTTTATATTTAACTCCGAGCACTATGCTGAGTGATGCAAAGGTCTTTCCAATGTGTTGTGAAATTCTCATTTGTTTTGAATAAAGAATGAAAAATGGATTCATTACATTTGGCTCAAGAATTCTTGTACCAAAAATATCATGGAATATTTATCTTTAAAATGTCAATTTATAGGCTGGGTTTTGTGGTACACAGCTTTAATCCCAGCAACAGGAGGCAGAGTCAGGTGGATCTCTGTGAGTTGCAGTTTTGTCAGGGCTCCATAGTGAGACCCTGTCTCAAACAAACAAACAGAATAAAAAGCCCAGTTATTACATGTTCCTTTTTCAGGGCTATACATACACATATCCCAGATGTCCTAAATTGTTTAGCAGATGCTGCCCTCAAGTACAGAAGGTTGGGCAATGTGACCAAATAGCATCTGCTTAAGCCAGCGTTTAATACTGAGGAGAAGAAATAAAGGATGTTAGATCTGAGAAAGGAGAAGAACGAAAAACCAAACTCTTGAAGATGGGACATGAAAACTCAGAAATACTGATCATCATTGAACAGTGGTCATCTAAATCGAGACACTAGACAAGATACCCACTGAGCAATATGGACATTTTAAAGACCTTTTTTCATTCAGAACAATTCTCTGGGAGTTGACCCAGGTCATAGTTTATCCAAATAGTTCATTCTGCTTACTACTGATCAGTATTCTATAATATGCATGTACCTCAGTCTACTTGACCACTCACCCATAAAGTCCCTCTGGGTTGCTTTTAATTTGTGGCTATTCCAAATAAAGTGTCTGTGAACACTAATGTACAGATTTTTGTATAAACATAAATGTGTTGGTTATTGTTGAAGCAAAGTTAATAACTTTGAAGTAAGCTTAATAACTGATTGATCTCGCCTTTTTTGGCTTGTGTAAATAATTCTGAGATTACCCTCTAGTGTGTTAGCTGTATACCAATGGCATATTTGTTTTTCTTTTATGTATTATTGTAAATAAGAGCATGAAACCATGAAAATGGAAAAATGTCAAATTATTTTTCCAAGAACTGTATCATTTACATATGTATCAACAACACATGAGAGATCAAATTTATCTGCCTTGTCACTGGCATTTGTCAATAACACTTTTTCTTTATTTTAACCACCATAATGGTTAATGGTGGTATCTCCTTATAGTATTTCTTTCCAGTTTTTGAGTGGCTAATGATGTGAACATATTTTCGCATTATTCTTTTTCATTACTTTTAATCACCTTTGGTGAAATATCTTCTTGCACTTTGTTCTTTTTTCTAACCAGATTAAGTTTCATCATTGAGTTTTCACAATTCTGTAAATAATTCAGGTATAGCTTTGCCAATAATTAATTTACAAATGTTTTTGCCCAATGCAAATCATATTTTCATCAGGTTCTTTCACAGAGAAAAATCCAAATATTGGTGAGTGCTGTGGGAATTTTTTTCCAAATTTTCCCTTAATACTCTATGCTTTTGGTGTCCCGTCCACAAACACCTTGCCTAGCATTATAAACTGAAGATTTCCTTGTGTTTTTTCCACACATTTTCTTAGTTTATGTCATATTTTAAATGCATGATCCACTATGAATTCATTTTCATATGAAGTGTGAGACAGGTTAAAAGTCATCTTCTGGCATGCAAAATACCCAATTACTCAAGAACTATTGTTGAAAACCTTATCTTTTTACCTTTGATAAAAGTCAGATGCATTTCTGTAAGTCTTTATCTAGTTTTTCTCTTAAGTTCCACTAACTTATATACTTACTCCTTACTAATATGCACCTTATTATTATAATTATATGATGTCTTTGAGTGAGATAGAATGATTCTTCCACTTTACTAACACATCTTTCCAATGTTTTCTAATTATTTCTACCAGCATTTTGCATTTCTCTGTATATAAAGCCTATGTTTTTATCTAAATACCTTTTTACAGGTATTTCATATATAAAGTGATTTTTTTAAATTTTGACTCCACATTTTCATTGCTGTCATATAAAATAGTCTATTTTTATGTTTATCATGTATTTCTTACTATGTAAACAAATTCGCCTATTTCATTCTAGTAGAAGCTGAGAACATTTAGCGCTACCCTGCATAAAGCCATGTATTCTGAAACCTCCCTTGTGGGAAGAAAGACATGTATTTAATTTCACATCTTTAATAGGTATAAGTCTCATCATAGTGCATTTTCTTCTTGAAAATTACAATTCATGTCTCTTAATGAATTTGTATATTTAATCTATGCAAATTTATTGGTACAAAATTGGTGATATTGTTCCATTATAATTCATTTAATGTCTCTATGATCTCTAATGATAACTCATTCTTTCTATTTGAATCTTCTAACTTCTCGATGTTTTTGTGGGTTTAGCAGTCTCACTGATTTTTCACTAGATTCTCTCCTCTTGATGTCACTCACTGCTTTTTCATAATTCTTTGTTCTGCCAACTTCTTTAGAACGACTCATAAATTGTTCATTTGAGAAAGTTATTTTAACAAAAGCATTAAAAACTATAACTATCCAACTACTTCCTTCCTCCTCCTCTTCTTCCTCCTCCTCTTCCTCCTCCTCTTCCTCTTCCTCCTCCTCCTCTTTCTCTTCCTCCTCTTTCTCTTCCTCCTCTTCCTCCTCCTCCTCTTCTTGTCCTCCTCTTCCCATTCCTCCTCCTCCTCTTCTTCCTCCTCCTCTCCTTCCTCCTCCTCCTCTTCTCATCCTCCTCCTCCCATTCCTCCTCCTCTTCTTCCCCCTCCTCCTCTTCTTCCTCCTCTCCTTCCTCCTCCTCCCCTTCCTCCTCCTCCCCCTCCTCCTCCCCCTCCCCCTCCATTTCCTCCTCCTCCTTTTCCTCTTCCTCTTCCTCCTCATGCTCATCCTCCTCCTCCCCCTCCTCCTCCTCTCCTCCTCCTCATGTGTGCCTATGTGTGTGCACACACACCTTTTTTTTTCTTAAGAAAGTCTCTCAGTTGAGCATGGTGGCACAAGCCTTTAATCCCAGCAATTGGGAAGCAAAGGCAGATAGATCTCTGTGAGATAGAGGTCAGACTGGTCTACATAGTGAGTTATGTGCCAGCTGGGACTGTAAGGAGACCCTGTCTCAAACAGCAACAACATAAGTGTCTCTCTTTATGTAACCCAGTCTGGTGTGAAACTCCTGATCCTCCTACCTCATCTTACCTAGAACTAGGACAACAGGAATGCACCATCACACCAGACTATCATTTTCTAAGTTGCTCATGATTTCTTTGATATATGACTTGCTAGAAAATTTTATTTAATTTCCAAAAATTGAGAGATTATCCATTTATCTTTTTATTTAATTCATGGTTAATTTACTGTTGTCATAGAGTATACAGTTATGACATTTTAGTCTTTCTGAACTTTTTGAGGTTTATGCCATGACCTAGAATATGGTCTAATTTGGCTATGTTGGTCAGTTTTTCCATCACAAATCAAATAATTGAGAAAATAAACTTGCAAAGAGAAAAGGTTTATTTTGGACATTTCTGTTCATAATGATTGGATCTGATGCTTTGGGCTGTGGTGAGTCAACAACACATCAGGGCAGAAATGTTTGATATTTCAGGGCCAGAAAGCAAAAGCAAGTAAGAAGAAAGGTCTGAGGTGCCACTATCACTTTCGGTAGTTTACCATTAAGACCTTAAGGCCTCTACTACCTCTTAAAGTTTCACTTTTCCTAATGCAGGAAACCTAGGTTTCCAATATGTGACACATGAAGCTTTAGGAGACTTTCCAGATCCAAACTATAACTGGCGAATACTATATGTGCCCTTGGAAAAAGAAAGGTGCTGCCTGCTTCTGCTGGGTATAGGGTTGTTTAATGTCAGCTGTGTTCAAACGACTTGAGTGATTTTCTGTATTTCTACGTTTATAGATATTTTTGTCTACTTGAATCAGTTATTGAAAAGAGGTGTTAAAATTTAAAGGTAATGTAGATTTGTCTCTCCTTTCAAGTATATCAGCTTTAATTAACACATTTTGAAGTTCTCATGCAATAGTTTTACACACTTATGTGTGATTGTTTCTATATTAAATGACCCTATTTGTTATGCAATACCTGTGATTATTTCTGGTAACATATCTTGTTTTAAATGTATATTATCAATGTTATCCTTTTATTTTGATTAGTACTTGCAAAACCTATCATTTTATATTATTTTATTTTTAACTCCTCTTTGTTTTGTTCTACTGTGGGTAGTTTACAGAAAAAATAGAGTTGGATCTCATCTTCACAATGGACATCAATGTTTTCTGCCTTTAACAGCAGTGTTTAGATTATTTGTGTTTAATGCAACTACTGATGTTTGAATCCCCGCCCCCATCCAAGGACAAGAAATAAAGTCTATATTTCTAAAGATAGGAAGGGGATAATGGTAGAAATCCCAGCATCCTAGCAGTGCTGGGCTTTGAATTCAGGGATTCCGAAGCTTTACCACATCCCCCCAGCCTAGATAGAAACCCTTAAAATTCAATATGGGCAATGCATTGTCCTTGGAT
Organism: Nannospalax galili; assembly: GCF_000622305.1. NCBI lineage: Eukaryota > Metazoa > Chordata > Mammalia > Rodentia > Spalacidae > Nannospalax > Nannospalax galili. The sequence goes on from NW_008329362.1 coordinate 1,038,339, forward strand.
GAAGCCTTGTGAGACTGGTTCCACAGGAAATGGTTGCTATCCAAGGCCTGTCCATACCCCAGAGGCACCTGTGGCAGGACACCAAACAAGTCCAAGGAAGATCAGACTGACACCCAGTATTCAGGCCCATTCCTTCCTACTCCTGAATTCTTCCTCCATTCAAAGTCTGGTAGTGGCCAGAAGCAAACTTTACAAAGTTCGGACGGCAAAGATCTAAGACGTCTTCTGATTTTCCTGGAGGTCCAGAGGTGACCCCCTCGTCCTCTGACATCCATCCTGTACGGCTTAACCATGCCAATCTACAAAACAAAGTCAACAGTTGCCATCTTCCCATGTCAGAACAACCTGGGGAAGGACCCTTAGGGGCTGGTGCATCAGGACTAACTGGCAAGTTTTCTCAGTGATCAACATTGTCGATCTGACGGGGGAAAAAAGTCAAGTCATCATTTACATGAAGTTTGTATTTAAATCACCTATTTTCTTGACTTTCTATTTAATTCTATTTCTTTGGCATTTTTCCCTCCCACTTATTTTTAGAATATTGCATTTATTTTATTTTATTTTATTTATTGAATTTTTGTGTATTTCATCTCAATCATCTCAGAACATCTCTATCAATCATAATCATCTTTATACCCCCTTCCCCACTGGCACCTTCCCACAGCCCCCTACTGGAATTCATACATTCTGTCATCTGTGTTAAGGACTATTGTGCCAACAAAAGTATTTAATCTTAAGTGCTGACTAATTTTTTACATTTAATTTTTAACCTTTGTAGTGGTTCTTAGATTAGATAGATATGTATCTTATCATGGTTTAATTTCCAATAATATTGAGCTACTTCATTTGTAGCATAAGAGTTTTCAACAGTGCATCTCTGTAACCTCCTTTGCTCTATCCTTTGTTGTTATATATGCTAGTTCTACATTTCTACACCGACTATAAATTTCTTAAATGGTTAAAACTTCTTCCCTATCTCACATTTGCCATTTTTAAACTTTTTGTTTATGTAATTTTCCATCTGCTATCATGCTCCTCCTGCATTAAGAGCTTCTTTTTAACACTTCATGTCTACTGGAAAGGAAAGTTTTTGCTTTCTTTCTCTTTTTGTCAAAAAAAAAGAATTATTTCCATTTATTAAAACAAACCATTTGAAGGCTAGAGAGATGTCTCAGCTGTGAAGCACGTGCACTTCTCTTGTCGAAAAACTGAGTTCAATTTCCAGAACCCATGTCAGGCAGCTCACAACTGCCTGGAACCCCAAGTCCAGGGGATCTGATGCTCTTTCCTGTCCTACACAGACACCTACACTCATCTACACATACTCAGACACACAAAGACACACATAAAGAAAAATAATACAAATATCTTTTAGATTGAATTATTTCATGTTCATCTTTAACAAATATTAAATGGGTATATAATTCTAGGTTGATGTTTTTCTTTAGGAGTTTTTGCTACTTTGTAAAAAAAAAATTTCTTCATTCTTAGGATATCTTCTGCTATAAGACATAGACCAAGTACCAAAATGTATTTGTGATCTCTAAATATCAATAAAAGTAAAGTATATTTGATGGTGGTCATTTACAAGTGCTTTCAGCATATAATGTTTTATGGTACACATATACTTCTCATTTACACAACAAATACATGTAAGTATGATAACCACAAATGTGATAAACTTGTTGTCCTGGTTTGTCTCTCCATTGCTGTTATAATACTCTGACCAATACCAACTTGGGGAGGAAAGGGTTTATTTTATCTTACATCTCCCGGGTCACAGTTCATCAGGGAGCCCAAGGTAGGAACTCAGGGCAAGAACCTGGAGGCAGGAGCTGGAGCACAGGACATGGAGGAATGCTGCTTACTGGCTTCCTCCTCTGGCCCCTGCTCAACTTGCTTTCTTATGCACACAGGCCTACCTGCTCGGGGTGGCACCACCCACAGTGGGCTGGGCCCTCCCATGTCACTCAACAATCAAGAAGATGCCCCCCAGACATGGCCACAGGCCAGTCCTATGGAAGAAATTCCCCAACCCAGGTGTGTCAAGTTGACACTAAAGCTATCCAGCACACTTGTACAACAACTCTTAAGAAAATAGGCCCTTATTTTTAATATTTCCAATTAGCAAGTATAAATAATATCAAAAAGAAAGAATAATTGTGGGACTGGAGAGATGACTCAGTGGGTAAAGAGTGCTTGTTGTGCATGCTTGAAGACCAGAGTTCTGATCTCAGCGACCACATAAAAATGCACGCATGTCCACATGCATGCCTGTAACCAAAGCACTGTTGAGGATGAAGATAGGAGGACTGCTGTGGTATGACTTGCTGTAGCCAACAGCCTAGTTCCAGTTTCGATGAGAGACCCTGACTCAAAGGAATAAGCTGATGAGTGTTAGATCCAGATACTAGGCATCTTCCCCTGGCTTCTTCATATGTACAAGCATATGAATATGCACACATGTGTACATATGTCCCACACACAGAACACTCATACTCTCATATATTCATAAATATGCAAACACAAAGAATTCTTGTGCTTTTTTCCTTTATAAGGTATTTCTTTGAATATCGGTTTAATTAGTGCGTTGAATGTCGTGGAAACTGATTCCTTCCATGGTACTAAATTTTATTTTCTCATTGATGGGCTGTACCTCTAAAATGAAGGAGGAACCAGGAAGCTTACTCTTACCATACAAGCATACCTTTGATACTACAAATACACTGCTGAGGGCAGTGTACAAGCTGAAATAGACTACATCTTCCTTCTATGTTTCACTGTAGAAAAACCTCAATTGTTAAAACAAATATGTATGTGCAGCCTAGATATACATTGAAAATTGGTTTGATGCTTTGTTTCATATGCTGTATACCAAGATCAAAGTCAGAAACAATGACAGATCCAAGTCTAGTGTTAAATCTATTTTTACCTAGTTTTTTAACCTTTGACAAATATATAGAAAGGATAAAAATCCTCCAGTTAATTAGACTGAATAATCTTTAGTAATCCTATGAAATGGAGAATGAGGTGCAATGTCAAGCATGTCATCTGAAATGAAGGCTTATAAATATGTATGGGCTTTAATTACTCATGATATCACAGACCTCCCTAAAGATACTAAAGAAAAGTTAGGTATATTTAAGTCACAGAATGTCTGGTGCTAGTTGTGTGCCTCTAGTCCAAGAAATTGAGAAGCATAGCCAAGAGAGCTGAGTCTGAGGCCAGCCTGGGCTACATATTGAATTCCAGACCAGCCTTACCTATATAGCAAGACCCTGTTCAAAAAATAAAGATAAATAAAAGGAAGAAAGAAGAGAGGGAAGGAGAAAGAGGAAGAAAGGGAGAGAGAGGCAATCATTAAATCTTTACAGATTAATACCAAAGCAGGAATTTTATGCAATAACACAGCAAGGTATTTGTATTGCTATAAGAATCTGACTGTTGGTGCTGTTCGTCCTTTTTCTCTGTCTAAATTGGATAAAGGAATAGATACTATTTTCTCTGCGAATACTGTGTGTGTGTATGACTGAAATCAGTGCAATGTGCAGATATCTAAATTTGGAGCAAAAATTAGGAATCCATAGTGATATTGATCCAATTTTAAGTTAGCTGGAGAAGGTTCACATTCACTCTTATACTAGGATGACTCATAAGATGGGAGAAGATGCTGCTCTTCATTACTTGACTGACTTATCCCTAGAAAACAGGACACAAACCCTAATGTATCCTGTTTATCAATAATACAGAAATTACGTGGCAATTTCACAGGCTGCAACAAAATAAAAAGATACTTGATCAGAAGAAGCTTAATCTCATTTTCCCAATAAACATCATAGCATATGCATCATCAAAATACAGAATTGGTTCATCAAAAACTTTGCGTTTTCCAGACAGCCAAGCAGTTGCCTGTATGAGCTCACAGCACTTATGACAGTATGCACAAGACCTACTCAACTCAAGCCTGACAAATCCCAGCATGAAGCCAGGAGGTGGACATGATGTCTAGCTGGGGGGCTACTAGTATTTGATAGCTGCTGGGAAAGGAAGTGTCAGTTTGCTTTGAGAGTGTGACCTTTACTAGTTTGATCACAATCCAGGGCAATTTCCACACATATTAGAATCAATGGGGGAAAAAGATGTAAGTAGGTTGGATAGGGACCTAGGGTGGAAGGGACGTGGGGTTGGTTCTGGGAGGATTTGAGAGAGAGGGGATTATGATCAAAACACATTGCATAAAGCTTTCAAAGAATTAATAAAAATATTTAAAATTGTAAGTCAAATAGATTACATATATTTTATCAATATAATTTTAACTTTTTCCCTGCTTATTAGTGAATGATTAGAAAGATAGCTGACATTAAACAAAATAGAAATGGAAACTGCATAGTCATTTCATTTTGACAACTGAACAGGTTATTTCAAGGATAAAGATAGACCTCTAGAATGAATACTGAATATGCAATTGAAATTCCAGTTCCACATGACTCTGCCTGTGACTTCTACAAATGTTTAAGGGGAAAAAAGCAGTGATAATCAGGCTCAAACTCCTTCAGAAAGTGAAGGTTATAGATTTCTAAACTCATTTTATGAGGTCAGTATTCCCCTGATAACAAAACTAGATATTACAGAAACCATAGGCAAATATCTCTAATAAACAAATTCAAATACCTTCACCAAAATTCTAGCAAATGAGTTCATACATCATGATCAAGTAGGATTTATTTCAGAGATGTAAGGATGTTTGTTAACCTACAAGAATTAATATCATATACCACATGAAGAAAGTAAACAAAGGATTTCACGTGATCCTCACAAAAAATTCAGAAAAAAGACTTGGACCAAAATCAACAAGCATTCATAAAACTCTCAACAAACTGGGAATAGAAAAGTACCTAAACCCAATAAAAGCCATATGTAAAAAGCCATAGTTAGCATCATGTTTAATGGTTAAATATGGAAAGCTTTTCCTCAAAGATCAAGGACAATGATGTCTACTGCCACTTCTATTTAATAAAGCACTACCAGAAAGATGAGGCAAAAAGAAAAGAGAAAAAAGAAAAGCATCAAGGCGATGCAGTATAGGCCTGTAATCCCAGCACTGAGGAGGCTGAAGCTGGGGGATTACAAGTTGAGGAAAGCCAGGCTAAAAAGGAAAAATAACAATGCATCCAAATCAGAAAGGAAGAAAGAAAACAATCTCTGCCTGCAGATATGATGTTATCTATAAAACACCCCCAAATATCCACAAACCTTAGAACTTATTGTTTCATGATCCAAATCAACTATCAAAACCAATTCAGTTTCTTACTGCCATGCCTAGTATTTTCTTGACATAATAATAATGACATTATTATTTGTAATGACATTTGAAACACATGACATTTCTGAATAAGCCTTCTGAAGCACACATTGAGGGTTAGAATATAGCACAATGGAAGAACACTTATCTAACTTATACATTAATTCTGCTATGATTTTATTTTGCAAAATAAAATGTTGTGAAGAACAAAAAATCATACATTAATTAATCCTGTTTTCTAGCAATTTCAATTGCCCTAATTGATCAAGGCAGTAAAGATTCCGCATATATGTCAATATCATGGCTATGCCAACAAATCCCTAGTGAAATAATAGTTCTGAAGCAAAAATCACCACTTACTATTTTCCTGAACATGAAATGTGTTAAATAAATAAAATAGTCAACACATATATATTCAATCTAGATGTATAAATTCACTATTTATAGATATTTGTGAATAATTAAATAAGCCATTATGTTTTTAATTTTTCACTGCTAATTACTGATAGATAAAATTAAGTACGAAAGTTATAGAAGCTTCAACCATTGTCAAATGCTCAGAAGTCACTATTTCATTCATTCCTTCAATAAATGTCCCATGAATACATATATAGGATTTCAAATGAATGTAGTGATGACTGAAGAGGATATAGTTCATTCAAAATAAATACAAGCATTCCATGTCCCTCAACTGACTCTTAGCCCTTTATGTACTCAAGTGTCATAAAATTACATAATTTGGATAAAGATTTTACTAACTACAGGGTGTAGTGGAGGGGAAATCAAATCAGAACTACTAAAAGGCATTGTTTGAAAAACGAAGCCAGAAGCAGTAGAACGTGCCTTTAATTCTAGTATTTGGGAGGCAGGGGCAGACAGATTTCTGTGAGCTCAAGGTCAACCTGTCTACATAGGGAGTTCCAAGCCAGCTGGGGCTATAGGAAGACCCTGTCTCAAAAGAGGTTAAGATATTTTTTATTCTCTCTCAACTTCTTTTTATTTTTCAGTGATTGAAGTGAAATCTAGGGCTTTATATATCCCAGGCAAACACTACCCCACTAAGCAACATGGCCAGCTCACTCCCACAGTAGAAGCAAGAGGGAGAGTATGATTTATAATACTGTCTTGGGACAGAGAGTAGTGATGGTGAGCAACAGCTCCCAGGCAGCCATGAGCTCACAAGGGTGAAGAGCCACATTGTTAAACTATATTTGGTAGGAAACATATATTTAACCTATTTTCAAGTTATGATATTTTTAATTTATTATTTTATCAGGATACAGCTCCATTGTCAGTCAAAGAGCAACTGAACAGATTCATTTTTCAATTCCATTTCCCGAATATGGCATCTGTACTTAAGCACAACATTGTTTATCTAAAACAAAGTTTTATATACAGTTATATAAGGAATAATCAAAAAAGATATCATAATTGTAATCCTATACAATCTAATCTAGTGTGCCCTGATAGAAAACACACATTGGCACAGATACCTCTGGTCAGTTTCTACCTCTATCTCCAAGCATCTTGCCTGGAACGCTGTTCTACAAAGTAAAGTAGCACTTAGATTGTCCACTAGGTGGCAAACAGTTACACAAGGATATAGACAATATGGGGAAAAATGCTTTTTTAGATTTTATTATAAAGAAAAAGTAAACTAAAACACTTGAAACCTTCATCCAGGAAAACAGCTTTTTTCACATTACTCTTACCTTGCGATTGTGTATGACTCTGAAACATGACAGAAAGAAAAGGGGGAGGTTGAAAAGATAGGAAAAAGGAAATGAATGTCAAGTAAAGGAAATTCTTGGTCTTGTGGACTATGCTATCGGTAATAAGGAACAAAAGCATGACAGAAAAAGAAGGACTAAGTAAAACTTTCCAAGTCAGACGTGAGCAAAGTCATCAACAATGTGTCAATGTTAGCAGTATTTTATACCCTCTACTCCCCAAATTAACATAACGAATAAAAAGATGAAAATTAGCATGGAAAAGGACAATTTGTATAAGTTCAATTTGGAAAAAAAAAAACTCAGTACAGTTCAGAACACCTGTGTGATGGAGCTCACAGGGGACCTCTGAAAATCAGAAAAATGGGAATCTTCTTCCTTCCACAGATAAGAGTTAAGGCTTGTAGTTTGGTCAGCACCTTTTGATTTCTCCAAGAAAGTGCTCTAAATCTTCACTAACTTCTGCATAGCATAGGTTAGTTAAGGAAAAGGGAGAGGGTTGAAGGTTGAGGACTTCAATCACAAAGAATTATATCCTCTTAAGCTGTCCACAGGAAGAGGAAAAAGTAGACTATTTTATGGTACTTAATTCCAGTCCTGTTAAATTGTTTTCAAAATTTAAGTTTTAAAAGCAAAAGAAATTGTGCTCTATCTTAGATATTACCAGTCACACTAAAATTACTCCCTCCATTAACAAAGCTCTAAAAATTTAAATTCTTGAAAAATTCAGAAAATTTACAGAGTGTTTATAATAATGGAGCAGAGCGAACAATTAAATTCAGGCCAAGTCCTTGTCTATGCACTTTCACTTTCTTCAAATGTAAAAACTAAAAATTCAGTGGTAAATACACAAGATCCTTTTTCTATCACAGGGAATTTTTATTAAATGTCCCTTGTCAAAATTCCACCAGTCTTCAAGATTCCACTCCAATCTCCTCTTCCTCACTCATGTTAACTTGACACTGACATCCACAAATGAACTTTCTTTCATCTCATTTTCTGATATTCTGTTGGTGCGTCTATCATGAATTAATCTTCACAATTAAGAAAGTTTGGCACTGCAGAGATGGTGCAACATTAAGAACACTGACTGCTCCAGGAGAGAGCCCAGGTTCAGCTCCAAACACCCACCCACATGGTAGCTAGCAACCACCTGTAACTCTAGTACTGGGATGTGACACCCCTTTTCTGGCCTCTATGGGTACTGTATAATACAGGTGGTTGCTTACAGACATGCAGGCAAAACACTCATTCACATAAAATATAAAATAAATAACATTTTTTAAATGTACAAAGAACATTTTACCTTCAAGAATCAGAGGGATTCTCCTTATTCTTGAAGCTCAGTCAAAATTTCCCTTAGTTTGAAATCATTGTTGCCTCTTCCTAGAGTGCACTAGCTAGCTTATCACTACTTTCTTCTCTCAGTGGCACACATACATTAGTGACAAAGACTAGAACTGATTGAGTATAAAAATACCAAGTACCAAGCCAGGCATGGTGGAGCATGCCTTTAATCCCAGCACCTGGGAGGCAGAGGCAGGTGGATCTCTATGAGTTCAAGGCCAACCTGGTCTACATAGTGAGTTCCAGGACAGCTGGGGCTACTGGGGAGACCCTGTCTCAAAAAAAAAAAAGAAACCAAATCAAACAAACAAACACAAAAAAACCCCAAGTACCTTTTTCACCTTTCCTCATAGCATATGATAGAAAATCTAGATCAGGGTTTTCAGCCTCGGCACTATTGCTGCTTTGAACCTGCTAAGTACTTGTCATAGGGTGGCGCCTTGTATGTTATGGACTATTTAGCATGATTCTTCCCCAATCTTGGCATTCAAGAATCTCTCCAGATATTGTCAAATGTCTTCTGCGGGCAGGGGGCAGAGGGCAAAGAGAAGGTATCACTTAAGAACCACAGACTGAAAACAGAGTAAATTAAATGTTTGTTACCTTAATATCAGGATTTGTCAGGTGGTTTGCTCCTCCTATGTGATTTAGCATTGTCCAACACTGGAAGTTCAATAAAAATACTTAAATGATGCTTAAATAGTTATAAATATTAATACACTTGTCATTTGAGCCATCAAAAATAGATTCTATAGTGAAGTAAAAATGAAAGTAAAAAATAGAGTTTATAGCCAGGCATTGTAGCTCACTCACATAATCCCAGAGTATGTGAGACTGTGGCAGGAAGATCAGGGCTTCAAGGCCAGCCTGGGCTTAGTCTAGAAACAAACTAAGAGTTGTCTTCATCCCACATAAGAGAGATAACGTGATATATAGTATAAGGTGGAACATAATATAAATTCCGGGCATATTTACCTAACTTCAAGTCCAAGGATTTATATACAGCTCTAGACTTATTAGCTCAGGAAACTTGAACAAGTCATTAAACTATATTATACCTCAACATCATCATCTTAAGGGAGGATACAAATCACAACAGCCTCAATAAAACTATGTGGAGATCACATAACACATAAAGTTCTTGGAAGATTGCCTGACATGTGCCAGGTACCATTATGCATTCAACTGACTGAAGATTTACCATATACTCTAAGTATTTCATCAGTAAGTGATAAAGAGCAAAAAGCTCAAATTATCATAGTGCATCCATTCCACAAAGTAGAGAGGACACCAGGTAGTCAATAAATTCAGTGACAGCAGGCACTGACATCCCAACAGAAGCAAGGATGTTGTCCTCAACAGCGTAGTCCTGACAGCACCTAAAGGGGGAGTCTTCCAGGGAATAATCCTAAATCCAGAAAATTCCTATTTATTTACAATAAGTGCCATGAGCACGGTGAAAACTCCACATAATGTACTGCATTTTAATAAAGAGAAATAGATCATTATATCTTCTTTTAAGAAAATGGATGAATCAAATTTTAAAGGAATCGGAACATTTAACAAATGTCTGTCTGGGAAATGAGACTATGGTAATATCTTGACTTTCATTTCCCTTTTCTTTTCTCTTTTTTGTTTTTTTTCCTATAATATCTGAGTTTCCCCCAGTGATAGGCCAGAAGTTTGAGATGAAAGTGCTAATGATGTTGGTTTCCTCTGAAGCCTAGAGACAAGTGTCCGACCTCGGCCTGGTAGATGCCCATTCTCTCGCTGCTGCTTCAGGTAAATCATCCCTCTGTGCAGTCTTTTCTGTGTTTCCATGTCCTAATCTGCTCTCTGTATGAAGATATCAGTCAGATTGGATTAAGGCCAACTCTGCTGGCTTTATTGGACTTTAATCATCTGTTTAAAGGCCCAACCTCCAAGTATTAAAATGTGCATCCTAAAGTGACAGGGTTAGGGCTCAAACAAACATACGACTTTTAGGAGAACAAAAGTCTAGAAATCTAGCTCACAGCCCTTTGGGTTTAACAGTAAATTAACAAAGCGAAGGCACTTGTCAGGCTGTCAAAAAACCTCTGTACATTTTGTCAGGCCTGAGAGAAGCTTATTCAAATTACTCATTAACAGGTCTATGTTGAAAAAAATCAACTGAATGAAATGAGTTAAAGCTAACTATAAAGTAAACAATTTATTATGAGTCCCTCACCAGAGACAATTTTGCTTAATTATTGTTTTGTATTCTTCCTGCGTGGTTCCTAGGGATCAAGTCAGGGGCCTAACTAGGCAAACTGCCTTCCACTGAGCTATATCCCCAGCTTTCATTTCACTTAAAAAAAATATTATCTACATTTCCACTCTTACTAAGCCATGGGAGTAGGATTAAGAAATAATGCTGAAAAGCTGCACCCAGGTGTTACAGTATCTTGAATAGACAGCAGCTACTCAAGCTATAAACATCACACTGTGTAGACCTTAGCTTGTGTTTGAAAAGGGACAAAACACTGGAAAGACAGCATGCAGATTTAGACTATAGTCTGAGTCATTTGAAAATTTTATTAAATGATGGTAGCTCTCACACCCTGAAACTCACCAGTTCCTCACTGGAAGTTACCTCTCCAGATGATTGTGATGGTGCACACCTATAATACCAGAATTGAAGAGACTGAGGGCAAGAGGATTACTAGTTTGAGGCCATTCTAGGATACACAGGAAGACCCTGTCTCCAAAAAGAAAAAATCCATAATAAATAATTGCTTAAGTTATCTCTCTTCCCTTCCAGATCATTGAGGAAAAAAATACAATGTGATTCTCTTAGAATTTTCAGTTTCAAAATGTAAAAATAGTATAATAAATTATATGGTAAGCATGCTTCTGTATATATGCCAAGGAATAGTATAACTGGATCATATGGTAGATTCATTTTTAGTTTTTTAAGAGTTCTCCACACTGATTTCCATAGTGGTTGCACGAGTTTTCAATCCCACCAGCAGTGAATGAGCATTGCCCTTTCTCCACATCCTCTCCAGCATTTGGTGTCCTTTGTTCTCTTGATCTTAACAAGTTTGACTGGGGTAAGATGAAATTTTAAAGTATTTGCTTTTTGTTTTGCATTTCTCCAATTACTAAGGAAGTTTAGCATCCATGCCTTTGTAAGAGACACCCTCCCAGATGGCATACGCTTTGTTGGCAAGCCCAAATAAATATATTTATTCCCCAAACTGTAGCTTAGAGGAACACTGTGTCAGTTTTGTCACAGGTCATAAAGACAGCATGGGGCCTGGGAGCTGAGAAGGATGCAGCACACCTCACAGAGGGCTCCATCACAGAGGGCTTCCAAACTGAGTATGCGGGCCTCCCAGGAGAGACTTTGGCATTACAGAAGCCAAAATTTGGAGTGTAGCATGCTGTCAACAATTCTTTGCTCAGGAAAACCCAGAACGACACCCAGAGACAAGCAGCCCAGATGTGTTTATGATTAGGACCCCCAGCAGCCCCCAGCCTCCCATCCACATGGCCAGGATAGAGCTTTGGTCACTTGCATCCTTTGTCCTGTCCATTCACATCTTGCGCAAGGTACTCCTTCAACTAATGAACTTTGCCAACTGAAGCAGCTTTGTGAAATATCTTTAAGTGCTTATCTTGAAGTTTAACCCCTCACCTATAGACAGGATGGAGGAGTTACTGGCCAAGCGTCTTGAAACTTCAGAGGGCTGGCTGTGGGAATTATCTGTCTTCCTTTTCCCCCAGAAACTGAAAAGTTTCTTCATGGTCACAGGCTTTTAATTCAAGTTAAGATGTTCCTGGGGCTTCTAATCAGCAGCCTTGGCCCTCGGTCCCAGCCACCTGGCTCACAGTTGATCCAGCAGAGATCAAATGGGGGAGTGTGTGGAGACAGGAATCCTTCTCTGGGAGAAGCCAAGGACCAGGTAGATCTCCGTTTCCTAGTAACTGCACAAGCCCTCCACAGGTGCAGGCATGATAGTGATCCAGTCCCAAGGACTACCAAACCCAGATTTTCACCATGATTTTGACCTAATGTCACATCCACAATCTTCCTGTTAGATCTTGAGCCTCAGAGAGAAACTTACTAATTTACAAACGTCTTTCTCCTTCAACAAAGACATAATAGCATACACAACTACCAACTGAGATTGCACTTCTTTCTGCATGGGATGAATCTCTGCCGGTGATCTTGTCCCAACCTACATTCAGCTTCTCATTTCTAAGGTCACATGCTACAGCTTGTCTATAATAATCAAAGGTGACAACCAGGGAAGCGAACAGAAAATGCACAAAATGGGAGAAAACCTTCACCAGAGACACATCCGACAGAGGTTTAATAACCAGAATATATAACAAGCTCAAAAAACAGAGAATCAAGACAAGAAGTAACCCAATTAAAAGATGGGCTAAAGAGCTGAACAGAGAGTTCTCAAAAGAAGTAAAGATGGCTATGAAGCATCTTAAAAGATATTCAACATCAATAGTAATTAGGGAAATGCAAATTAAAACCACTTTAATATTTCATCTTACCCCAGTTAGACTGGCTAAGATCAAGAGAACATATGATACCAAATGTTGGAGAGGATGTGGAGAAAGGGGAACAGTCATCTACTGCTGGTGGGGCTGCAAACTTGTTCAACCCCTATGGAAAGCAGTGTGGAGAAATCTTAAAAACCTACAAATGAACCTACCATTTGACCCAGTTATACCACTCCTTGGCATATACCCAAAGAACTCATCCTATTGCAGAGACCCTTGTACATCCATGTTTCTTGCTGCTTCTTTCACAATAGCTAAGAGATGGAAGCAACCTAAGTGTCCCTCAATTGACGAGTGGATAATGAAAATGTGGTTCATTTATACAACGGAGTTTTACTCTGCAGTGAAGAAAGAGGAAATCATTAAATTTGCAGGTAAATGGATGGAACTAGAAACTGTTACACTAAGTGAAGTAACACGGACTCAGAAAAAAAAATCGACATGTTCTCCCTCATATGTGGATCCCAGAACCAAACCCTGATAAGTGAGTATGTATCCAGACATAACTACAGGAACCAGGATAATGGAAAGGAAACAGGGAGGTAAAGGAAAAGAAAGAACCTGAAAGAGAAGAACAGTAGGAAACAGGCCTTAATAAGGGAGATATGGATAAAAATTGGGTTAGTTTAAGGGAAGGTTGGGAGGGTACACAAGGAACCTAGCGGATGAAGGGAAAGAAGGAGCTCAAGAGAGGTAGGACCATAGGAGAAGGATATTATTAAGGGAGAAAGGGGGGAAATGGGGGCACCTTAAGTGGAAAACCATGATGGAGAGATGAGACAATGCAAGAGATAAATAATGCCCAGCTAGTTTTGAAAACCAGAGGGAGCCATACTACTCCTACAACCTACTGACAAATTATACATAACAGATCAAGAAATATATGTCTAGGTAAACTTTACCTGAGAACAATTGGTCTTTGCCCAAGATTTATCTACATGACACACAGTAATTAAAAGTACCAGACTGGTGGAACTAACCTTCTTGGATGTTTAACAGATATATTTTGAGGCCTATAATAATTGGGTCAGAGGGACATAAAGGACAGTTTTTGCTCCTTGCCTTCCTAGGTCGACTAGTTCCAGGGGACTGTGAGCATGTCTCAAAATGTCCTGTAATGGTGGTAGGTCACCTGACCTCTTGATCAAGGAGGCTGAGGCGACCCCACCAGATGGACTTGAATGAGTGTCCAGTCAACAAAGAGGAGGGTCAACACACAGGAATCATTTCCTCCATGCTTCCAAGCGAAGCCAACCATGGAGGAAAGAAAGGAGCCAGGGGCTCCTCCCAAGCCCATGGGACCACCAAGGAACAGATCCTCAAACGAGCTTAAGAGGACAAACATATTGCGTTATCTGGGCCAACTCTATGGCCTTAAACACCCAAAAGGAAAGTATAACCAAAGATTAAAGGGGCCAATATAATTTCTTAAGAGTTTATATGCACAGCTAAAGGCTACCTAACAAGCAACAATGCCAGATAGGAGATACCTTCTTTTGAGTTGTTGGCCAGGGTGGCCAAAGGTACTCCCAGATAGTAACCCAGCATAGAACTGGGAAAATGAACAGCAGACCCCAATCTGATCTAAAGTAACATTGACAAGTGACTAGATTCACCAGAAGGGCAAGTAGTGGGGATTGGCTAGTGTGCCGACAACACAGCAGACAGTCACAGGGATATCAGAGTATAAGGGCTCTAGTGGGCGGAGGGAGGCTATGGGAGGGTGCCATCTGGGAAGTGGGTGTATAGTTGGCTAAGATGGTTTGGGATGTTCTGTGTGATATACACACACACAAAAAAAATAAATTTTAAAAAATGTATTATATATGAGGAGGAAGCATAGAAATTTATGACATGCTAATTAGTAGAGATGATAAACATTACCATTGAAATCTACCCGATGACTTTATAGACATACACAGGCGCCAAGGATCGAAGTGCAACCGATTATGACTAGTAATAATCAGATACATACAGATTAGAGATGCATGTGCCAACATCTCAGTGTTAGTAGCAAAAACAGTGAGTCTTTCTGCAAGGAACAATATGTTCTAAAATGAAATGGAGATCTTTTTTAAAGGTTAAAAACTCAATTTTATGTCTTACAGGGCTTATACTGAGTTCAATATTGTATGACTGTATTAATTCCACTGTGAACCTAGAAACTTGCATCCACTTGTGAAAGAGATGTACTCCTGCTCTGGAGTATGTTACTGAATATGTTAAAGCTGTAGTGAACTGCTTCTTCTAATCATGTAGTTATTAAATTTTTTTTAATTGATAAAAAATAATAATTCTTCAAAGCATAAAAATTTGCT
>NW_008329362.1:1053821-1065752 GCF_000622305.1 Nannospalax galili
ACCTCATTTAATTTTATGTCTTATAGAGTTTATAATGAGTAAAAGATTATATAAGGGTAATAATTCATCTGTAAACCTAAAAATGTACAGCCAATTTTGAAAGAGATGTACCCTAGCTCAGAAAAATGTTATTGAATAGGTTAATGCTGTTGTAATAAAATACTTCTTCTAAGTATGTGGTTATTAAATAAATAATTTTAAAAAATAATAACTACTATCCATGGATTATCTTCTTTTCAAGGGCCTTTGTGAATACCACCTCTCATATTCCAGCTTACCTTTTCTAGTCACAAAACTTTGAAAGTCCTTTGACAACTGAATTCACTGCATCTATGGTTCAGCAATTCTACGACCTTTTCCTGACCTTGACTACCTATCTGCATCACTGTAAATAATTTTAAAAAATAATAACTACTATCCATGGATTATCTTCTTTTCAAGGGCCTTTGTGAATACCACCTCTCATATTCCAGCTTACCTTTTCTAGTCACAAAACTTTGAAAGTCCTTTGACAACTGAATTCACTGCATCTATGGTTCAGCAATTCTACGACCTTTTCCTGACCTTGACTACCTATCTGCATCACTGCCCCACTTAACTAGGTTGAATTCCATGACCAATCATTAATATCACTTTGGTACTTATGCCTTCGGTCTGCTTGCCTCCATTCCTTATAGCCTCAGTGACAGTCCTAGCAAAGTCTTGTGAGCAGACAAGCAAGCTTATCCACTGAATGTGGATAAAAAACTATATTCAAGCTATCATCTTTCATTTTCACTTCAGGAAAATCACCTTAAGTAGACTGGTATTCTTCCTAGTTATGCTTAACTGTTTCCCTGGTCCATTTGCTCTCCTATTTCCCTTGACAATTTCATATCTTCTCTCTACAAAGTTCCTCAGTTCCTGACCTTGATTCCTACTTTTTGAAAAAAAGATGGTAGAGAAATTTTACAGGCTTCTACTACATTAATCTAATTATTCACACCTTACTAGACTGTATTTTATCATCTAATTCGTATAGTGTCCATATTCCTGGCAAAGTCCAGCATGATTTCTAGGTATGCTAGACACTGTAACATTCCCCAGAACAACACTTCAACAAAATCTAAGCCCCCACTTTTTCAATTATGTTAAATGTTTTCCTCTCTGTTCACCCATTCTTATTAGTACACATATATTCTAGGATTTTTCCCATAAAAAACCAAAACCATGGGGCTGGAGAGATGGCTCAGTGGTTAAGGGCACTGGCTGCTCTTAGAGGGGACTGGGGTTAGGTTCCCAGCTTCCACATGGTAGCTAACAATTATCTTCTGTAATTCCAGTTCCAGGGGCTCTGACTCCTTCTTCTGACCTCCACAGGCATTGCATGACACAAGTCCACTTACATACAGACAATACACTCATACACATAAAAAATAATAAATTATTTTAAAAAAACATGCTGGGCATAGTGACACAGGCCTGAAATCACAACACTTGCAAAAAGTTAGGAGGATCAGTAGCTTAAAGCCTTCCTTACTTACATAGAGTCGAAGGTTAGCCTGGCCTGTATAAGATCCTGTCTCAAAAAATAAAAATCAAAATTCATATGCAACCTTGCAATCTTCACCTAAACTTCCTTATGCAAAACTCCTTAAAAGAATTTTTCATAATCTTTTAAATCTTTATTTTATTGAAATTTTGTGCATTTCATACAATAAATCTTAATCACATTTAGGCCCCCTTCCTCCATGCATACTCTGTAAACTGCCCCCCACTGGATTTCATGTAGTCTGTCATATGTGTGTATATATAAACACATGCATATATATATATATATATATATGTATGTATATATATATATATATATATATAAAATCCCAGCAAGTCAAGCTTTTGTACCCAGATGTCCTTTGGTGCAAGCCCATCCACTGGAGTCTAGTCAGTCTATGTAGAGCGACTCCCTCAAAGATCAGCTCTCCCTCACCTAGTATTGATCAGCTGCCAATAGTTCCTCAACTAAAGTTGGGGCCTGCTGCCCAGTTCTCTAGGTCTATGTTGGGTCTTCACCTGTTTGAGTTTGCATGAGTCCACCATTGCTGCCACCATAGCTGCAAGTTCATATGAACAAGTTCCCAAAGGCCTAGAAGACTGTTTCTTTTTATTCACACAGCAACCCTGGCTCTTAAATCTTTCTGCCTCCTCTTCCACAATGGTCCATGAGTCACAAGTGGGTGAAGTTTAATATGAGAATCCTATCCAGGGATATGCACTCTGCAGTCTCTTTCTTTACACCCTGGCCAGTTGTAGTCTTCTGTGTGTATTACACTCTGTTGCATGAAGAAGCATAAATGGTGAGAGTTGAGGGATGCATTAGTATTCTCTCTACCCCATTTCACTATGTTCCATGAGCCTTACTTAGGTGTAGAGATTCCACAGTAGATGTGTCACTTAGGGCTGGAAATCTCTCAAACACATGTTCTCTGTATGTGACCAGTTGTGGAACTCTGCAGTAATCTCCATCTGTTGCAGAAAGAAGTTTCTTTGATGAATGATGAAAGTATATTTATCTGTAAATAAAAGGATCCATATTTAGCATACAGTAAGAAATTTATCTAGAGATATGACAGAGAATGTACATCAAAAGAAACAACCAAGGCAGTGAAGAGGAAACCCACTGAGTGGGAGAATATCTTCACCTGCTACACATCTGACAGAAGATTAATATCCAGAATAAACATAGAACTCAAGAAACAAACAAATAAGAAAATAAATAACCCAATAAAAAGATGGGCAAAGGACCTGAACAGAGCTCTCAAATGAAGAAATAAAAATGGCTCAAAATTACAAAGAAACACCTTTAAAAGTGCTCGACATCCTTAGTAACTACAGAAATACAAATCAATACCATTTCAAGATTTTATCTTACCCCAGCCAGACTGGTTAAGATCAAGAGAACAAAAGACACCAAATGCTGGGAGGTTGTAGAGAAAGGGGAAATATTCACTTTTGGTGGGAATGCAAACTTGTGCAACCCCTATGGAAAACAATGTGGAGTACTCTTAAAAAACTAAAAATGAATCTACCACGTGATTCCGTCATACCACTCTGTGGCATGTATCCAAAGGACTCATCCTACTGTAAAAATACTTGTGCATCCTTTATTGTTTCTGCTGTCTTCTTAGTAGCTAAGAAATAGAAAAGAATCCAAATGTCCTTCAACTGATGAATGGATAACGAAAATGTGATATATTTATACAATGGACTTCTAATCATAAGTAAAGAAAGATAAAATCAATGCTCATAATCTTATATGTCTACAAGTTTTCCTCCTCTGTCCTAAAATAAGCAATTTCCATTACTTTTTTGCTCCCATCATTCAATTGACATTAATATCAAATGAAATTGACTGTTGTGTCCTAAAAATTAAATCCAGTGGTTATTTTTCAGTTTTCATGTTAACAGAAAAGCATCTGACACAGGAAGCCATTGCTCCTTGAAGCACTTTTATTTGGCTAGCAAGTCAGCCTGGTTTGACTCCTATCTTTCTAACCATTTCTTTTCAGACTAATTTAATTCTTCTTTATCTATAATATTGGGGAAATAAATCATCAATGCCAACATCCTTGAAATCACTCTTTTAAAGTATTTTTATTAATTCTTTGAGAATTTTGTACAATATATTTTGCTCCTATGCAACCCCCTTCCTTCCAAAGCTACAGCCGGGTCCCTATCCCCCCAAATTGGTTTCCTCTTTTTTGATTAACTCATCTACTCCAGTTGCTGCTGCCCATCTACTCCAGAGAGTAGGACCATTCACTGGAGCACTGTTAACCTACCAGGAGCCACACCCTTACAGAAAACTGATTCTCCCTCCTCTGGAAGCCATGTTGAGAATCCTGTAAAAACGGAATAATATAATACAGACACTTTGTGATTGGCATTTTTCATTCAGCATACTGCGCTTAAGGGGAAAAAGAGGAATGGTACAAACTGGGAGGCGGAGGCAGAGAAGGTAATAGGGAGTTTAATATGATCAATGTGTGAAAATGCTACAGTGAGGGGACTGGACATATGGCTCAGCGGTTAAGAGCACTGGCTGTTCTTGCAGAGGATTCAGGTTCAATTCCCAGCATTCGTATATATGGTGGCTAACAACTATTCATAACTCCAGTTCCAGGGGATCCAATTCCCTCTTCTGACCTCCACAGGCATTGCACAACATGGGTGCACCTACCTACATGCAAGCAATGCATTTATACTTATAAAAAAATTAAAAATAAATAAATAGAAAATGCTACAATGAAACATGTCATTTTGTACATTTAATACACACTAACAAAGTTTTTTTAAAATCCATCCAAGTTAAGGTGTGCATGAAGGATGAATGAATGTGGGGTAGCATGGTCTGTTTAACCATCTTCCCACTGCAGGACAACTCAGCTGTTTCCAGCTTTTGGCAATTATGATTAAAATTATTATGAACATTTACATACAATGTTTTGTGTGAATGCAGTGTACATTTAGTTTTATAAGAAACTACCAAAATGTTTTCCAGAGTCACTGTGTCATTTACATTCCTACCAGCAATGTATAAGGGATCTGGATTCTCCACATCCTTGCCAGTACTAGGTTTTGTTGTTTTGCCTGTTCTGATGGTTGCCTGGTGACATCACACTCTTATCTTACTTTGCTTTCTCATTATGACTAATGATGTTAACCAAATTTTATGTGCTAATTTACTATCTGCATCTCCTTCTGTCCTAGTTTGGATTTTGTTGCTGTGATAAAACACTAACCAAAACTAAGTTGTGGAGGAAAAAGTTTATTTCATCTTAGATTTCCATAGCAAAGTTCATCTGTAAGGAAAGACAGAAACTTAGAGGCAGGAAGTGAAGGAAGCACAGACCAGAAGGGAACACTGCTTGCTGGCTTGCTACCCTGGCCTGTGTTCGGCCTGCTTTCTTTATTTCTTTCCTTCTTTATTTTATTTCTTTATTTTACTTTATTTTCTTTTTTATTTTCTTTTATTTTAGATGTCAAATCCCCTAGAACTGGAGTTAACTGATGGCTGCTAGCTGCCATATAGATGCTGGGATTCCAACACGAATCTTCTACAAGGACAGCCAATGCTCTTAACCACTGAGCCATCTCTCCAGGCACAACCTGTTTTCTTATACAATCCAGGCAACAATTCCAATGGGCTGGGTCCTCCCACATCATTCAACAATCAATAGAGAAAAATGCCTCAAAGACACGCCCACAGGCCAGTCCAATAGAGAAAAGTCCCCAGTTGAGTTATCCTTCTCTTAGGTGTGTCATGTTGAAAGCTGAATCCATCCAGTAAACCTTTTGTTGTGTGTTGATATTAATGTAATATTTTAATAAGTCTTTGAGGATTTCATACAGTTTTACTTTGATCATAGTCATCTCTGCTTTCTCCCACCCGGTCCCTCCCAGATTCACCATCACCTACTAACTCATGCCCTGTTTTTGGTTTTTGAATAATCTACTGCATTAGTCACTGTTCACTGCACAAAGAAACATCTGATGGGGTCTGAGACCTACACTAATCTGTGAGTATAGAGATATAAATTTGTAGAGGAGTTTGATATTATGTCTGTTTAGAAGAATAAAAGTAGTAGGTTCATCATTAGGGGCCTGTGGTCTCCCCAACCATGAGTCCTTGGCCAGATTACACTACTTTCTGTGGAGTGAGCAAGTGATGGTTACCCTCATAACATTCATGCCACCATTGCACCCATGGGTATATCTTGTCTCCCAGGTCATTTTTGCAGTTCATAGCATTCACAGCTGGGTAAGACTGTTGATGACTCCCTACACACACATACACTCCCCAGCAACCTGCATAGCATAGCACCTTCCAGTATTTTTAAAACTAGCCAGCAAAGAAGCAGCTTCTTGGTCAATATCAACTTGATTTCTTCATGTCCTGTGATTAGTGTATGTTATATGATGTCTTCAGTAATGGGCTCTTACCATGAAGTTCCAGTGTGTAGCCAAAGGCAAAGGAAGTAACCTGTATTGTTTTGAGGGTCTCTGAGGTACTTTTGACCAACAACCAAGGGGAATTTTATTTGGCACTGAGCTTTTTATATTGCACTGGGTTTTGTAATTTGGCAAACTATAATTTCTGGGATGAGGATAATACCATGTGTAGGACAATTCCAATTAAGCTTTCATATGAATATACATGTGAATATATATATATATATATATATCTTACAAAATAGTAGGTTTCCATATAGCTTTTCAAACATCCTGAGTGTTAGTCATCCCTCCCTCAATCTGCTCCTCTGCTCTAATCTCCCATTCTTCTCTCCACTTGAACTTCCCTCCCCATCCTTCCCTTTTCCCTTTCAAACCACCTGTGTTCTCCTATTGTCCCTCCATTAATAGTTTTCTTCCCCAACGTCTCCTTTGCACCTATATTTAAACTTAAAACAAATCAGAGAAAATCTAACTACACTATGAGCAGAATCTATTTTATGTATAAACCCTATATTTGTGCCATGTTCATTTATAATTTATCTCATTCACTTCTGTGGCTTTAGATGCCATTATACGCTGTTGAACTCCAAACTGAGAGTCTTCTTGTAGTCTCTCTCCTAAATTCTAGTTGCTTATCTGCTGCCTACATTTGATTATAGACACCAGTATAGACTTTGGTTACAGACATCGATATATGTAACATACTACATCTAAACCAACCTCCTCACATTTCACATTTCCTACTTAAGTAAAAATATCTCTGTTTTCTCTGTTACTCAGCTCAAAAGTCTAAGTTTCATCTTTGGTGTTTCCCTTGCTTAAAGGCTAAATATATTCAGTATTCAAATTCCAAAGGCAGCAGTTACAAAACACACAGAATTTGAACACTAGCACCAACGCAGTGTGGACCAACATCACCTCTCACATTTGTTTTATTTTAATTTCTTCAGTAGAATTATGACAGACCTCCAAGCTTTCTCCCCTCACTACCACCTCGTCCAAGGCTAATGTAAGTCCACTAGCCTAGTTCTGACTCCAGACATATTGCTTCAGATAATGTCATTATCAGCTAAAAGTTGTCCAGTGATTTCCCAAATCCTTTATAGTAAAAGCTAGCTTTTTAATAATGATCCACCTGGTCCTATACCATCTGTGACCCCAGTTCTTTTTATCTCCATCCTTTATTTCCCACATCTCAAGCCCTCCATATTAGTCAAACTCACAATGCTTCAACCCCCATTATTTCTTTCTCAACACACTGTGTGTGTTCTGTATCAGGGACTAGATACATTGTTCTCTTTCCTGTAATGCTTATCCAGCAGCGTTAGCATGATCTCTGAGAAGAAACTAATTTTCTCTTCTTATTGTTGCCAGAGAACTTGAAATTCACCTTGGTCCTTAAATGAGCATGCTAAGGTTATGGATATTTTCCCTAGTGTGCCTTTCCAAACAAAGAACCAGGGACCAAAAGAAATGTTAATATGACTTCTTTTGAAGCCAGAGTTCAGTGAAGAAGAGTATGCCTCACAAGAAGGTAAATGGCCAAATTGAGGAAAGAACAAAAAACAGTTAGCCCAAGTCTGACTGTTAAGTCATTCCGTGAGCCAGGCATGACAAATTCCTTAGAAACAAAAACTATGCCCTACCTCCTAATGCCAACTGAGGAAGAAATGGTTAACTTCATTCCATTGCTGTTGGTTTCAATGTTGTAACAGGTTAAAAGCAGTTCTGTATATCTCCAAACTCAAGGATGACTGTTTGAGACAGAGGATACCTCACCAAATTTATTGTTATCATTTTGCCTGTCAGTTTTTGTTAAATTTGGGTCAGCAGGGGATAAACAACAACATCTATTATTGTCAGTTTACCTTCAGTTTTGTGACCAATTTAAGGCCACAGCTATCTTTTGGTGTGTCTTTGTGTGTGTGTGTGTGTGTGTGTGTGTGTGTGTTCAGTACTGAGGACTGAATCTAGAGCCTCAAGCATGCTTCATGAGCCCTCTGTCACTGAAATGCAATCTCCAGCACTCTTTCCACTTTTTATTCAGAGATAAGACCTCACTAAATTGCCTAGATTGGCCTTGAACTCACTCTGTATCCAGGCAGGCCTTGAAATTATGATCCTCTTCCTCTTCATCCTCCAGAGACACTGTGGTTACAGGTCTACTCCATCAAGCTCAGCCTTGCCTCTGAGTCACTTTTAGTGACTCAATGACAAGCATTTTGAAGATTTCTTGCCTCAAAAGCAAACAAAAATAAACCCAGCTCTATTGCAAAATTTATTCCTCTCCTATTCTGGTTATAAAAAAAATTCCTGGCACGTTCTACTCAAGGTGAGTTGCAAAAAGTAAAATTGAAGTATTAGTACTAAGTGTCAATAGGTACAGGATGATTGTTTTATTTTTTCTTTTCTCTTTATAAAGTAGTGCCAAATTATACGATGAATAAAGGGGAAACAGCATTGTTTTGGTGTCAGAAAGATGAGAATTGTCAGAGCAACGTCCTTTAGAAGTAGGAGGTGATCACTTTCCTAAGGCCGGTCAACCTGGCCACAGACTGGCTTACTTGAAATATTAGCACTAAGCCAAGGATACACTTCTTATTCAAGGTAAAAAATTTCTGAATAGTGGCTATTGTGTGAGATGTTCTTTCAAAGCTCCACATATACATTATTATTTAATGTCGGTTAGTCATTGGAAATGTCTGATGCACATGCATTTTATGAAAGTTGTTCTCTGAGTTTAAATGTTGCATGACTGAGATAATTCTCTGGATCACTTAAACTCCCATGCAGTGGGTCACAGCTGCCTCCCTTTTTCAGTCTGTCTCCCACTCTGATTTTACTTTATATTTTACCAAAAAGAAAATAGGCCATGCACACTTTTCCAGGACCACACTGACCCACTTGCCTGTCTTTGCCCATTCATTGTTCCTCTTTCCTGGTACTATAGATGAAAAGTTCCTGTTGCCAAGTAAGCTGTCCTATGGCCCAGTTGACTGGCCGTTAGGAAAGTGATCACCTCCTGCTTCTAATGGATGTTGCTCTGACAGTTCTCATCTTTCTGACTCTAAAACAAAGTTGTTTCCCCTTTATTCATCACATAATTTGCAAATCAATACTTTATAAAGAGAAAAAATAAAACAAGAATCCTCTACCTCTTCCTCATCTCTCTCTTAACACAAAAAATACCCTGACAAACCTATTGTTAAGAAATTGTGTCATTGTGATACACCCAGGGAACGCTACACCTTGTCATAGAGATATTTGCAGCCCTATGATTATTGCTTCTCTATTCACTATAGTGAGGAAATAAAGCCAACCTAGTTGTACATCAACAGATGAATGGAAAACAAAAATCTGGTACAAATATAAAATGGAACATTACTCAGTTTTATAGAAAAATGAAGTTTTGTTATGGGGGAAGTATGAAATTCAATGACTTGAGGAATAAACTACTACATTAAATTTGAATTCACAGAAACAAAAAATGTTAATTATCTGTTTATCTTTTTGTCCTGTAAAAGCTCATTAATATTTAGAGTTAACAAATCCTCAGAGAATTAGTCCTATTCTCTTCATCTGGCTGGTATAAACACAAAGGAAGACATCAACACAATCTCAGTGTGATAGGGACCATTGATTTTTAGTCTGGATTATGTTCCAATCTAATGGAACGAATAGTCCAGATACTAAGGATATCATATCAATGTTTCTCAAAACTAAAACCAAAGCCTTCTCAGAGATGTTATGTCAGGCTGAGGGGTTCCACATTTGAGGAAATTCTGCCTCTAGAGAGATTACGATTAATTTTCATGGCTCTCATTCCATTACTTCCTCCCATTGATTTACAGAGTGAATATAATATGCTTTAGGGACACTAAATCACCCTATGGTTATTGCAGTTTTTCTTTATATTGATTCTACATGATGTCTAAGTTATTTCTTTTACCCGTTAGAAAGACCCGTAGCTTGAAAGATTTTAAGGATCTATAGGCTCATTTAAAGCTATTGATCAGGTTTTCATTACTTATGTGTTGGCACTTAAGGAAGGCAATTTCAGATCATTGCTTCTGGTATGCCAAGTCATTACTTCCCTAATCTTCTATTTGGATGCTGAGATCAAACTACAATAGCCAGTCTTTTGTTAAGATCTTATCACTTATTACCTACAACCAGCCCCACAGTACATGCATACAGGGACAGTGATGCATTTACTAGAAAAATTAAAATTGCTTTACCAACCTACTTGGTATTAGCTTCTTTTTTTTTTACTGTAATGACATCATGAACAAAAGTCACTATGGAAGAATTTACTTTGGCTTACAGTTCCCAAGGGAGAGTCTATAAAGGTGAGAAAAGCATGTCAGTTAGTGGATGGAACAGGCAACTCAGAAGTGACATCTTCAACCACAAAAATAAAGCAGAAAGAGAAAACTGGAAATGAAACTATAAACATTCGAAGAGCAGTGCTGTACCCAGTGATGAACTCCCTCCAGCAAGGTTCCACCTTTTAAAGGTTCCATAAGCTCCCCAAACAGTGCCACCAACCAGGGACTGAGAGTTCAAACACATGAGCCTATATGGGGAACACATTTCATTCAAGCCACCACATTTCACTTGCTGGCCCCCATAGATGCATGACCGTCTCATGATACAAAAAAGCATTTAGTTTAACTTCAAAAGTCCTCATACTCTTTCAGTCTCAACACTATTCAAAAGTCCAGTGTCTATTTTGAGACTCAAGGCTAGAACATATCCATAATTTCCTATAAAATAAAACTGAAAATCACATACTTCCACAATACAAAGACACAGAATACACATTCCCACTCCTATGGGAGGAATGGTAGCATGTGAGGAAGTACTGGACCAAAGCAAGACCAAAGTCAAACATGGCAAACATAAAATTCTGTAAATTTGTATCTCATGCCTGGAACTTTCATTTCAAAGGGCTGTAACAGCTCCCCCAGGCCCCGCCCATCCAGCTTTGCTGCTTGAAACATACATCTTTCTCTTGGGCTGATTCCACTCCCTGTATGCAGCCCTTGGGCAGATGTCTTACATCTCTGGCATCTCTAATATCTTGGTGTCTTCACCTCAGCACAGCAACTCTGGCCCTGTCCCATGTTACCTGGCCTCAGCAGCTCTCTGAAATAGGATTCAACCACTTTTTATTCCAAATTTCCATAGTCTTCCACATTCCTCTAAGAACACAACATGGTCAGGTTCTTCATAGGACCACCACCACATTTCCTGGTACCAACTTCTGAGTTAGTTTTGTTTTTTCTTGCTGTGATACACCACCATGACAAAAAGCCAGTTATGGAAGAAAAAGTGAGTATGGAAGTTTATTTAGGCTTGTGGTTCCAGAAGGGGAGCCCAGAATGGCAGGGGAGACATGGCAGCAAACAACTTGAGCAGGAATCTGAGAGAACACATTTTCAACCACAAACACAAAACAGAAGGAACTAGCTAGAAGTGGACTGAGGCTATAAACTCATAAAGCGTGCCCCTCAGTGAAGTACTTCCTCCAGCAAGGCTTCACCTCCTAAAGGTTCCATTACCTCCCAAACAGCACCACCAAGCTGGGGCCAAGCATTCAAATATATGAGCATATTGTGAACATTTCTCATTCCAAGTACCACACTATTCAACAACCACCACAACCCAGTATTGACGTTGAACTTTCTCTGAGTATCTTCCCCTATGGACTCTGCCCTCCAATAATGCCATTACCACAGCAGTTTTCATTTGGTGCAGGAGTGGTCTTATTAGGATAAGTTTCTTGAGTTTCTTTTTAAATCATATTTATTATATTCTCTCTTCTTCTCTCTCTCTCTCCTCTCTCTCTCCTCTCCTCTCTTCTCTCTCTCTCTCTCTCTCTCTCTCTCTCTCTCTCTCTCTCTCTCTCTCCCCTCCCTCTCTCTCTTTCTCTTCTCT